>NC_142643.1:1229621-1532651 GCF_053813885.1 Theobroma cacao
TTGAGTTTAAGCTTTGTTTTTGCACCAAACAAATATGTTTTAGGGTTAAAAATGTGACCCGTGATATTAATACTTGACTTGGACTCGTGAGCAGGGTCATATCATATTAGCCTTTTAGCAAAGGTAAGGAGACAACATGAAATTGGCACAGAAGATTTCTCATCGTATTTCATTTCTTTGTTTAATTACAAACTGATACTACATATTTACTTCTTAGGGCAGTAAAGGGTCCACATGAAGGGCAATTGAGAAAACGTGCCATTACTTTTTCTTGAACAGAGTAGGTTCCCAGATGGGATAGACAAATGACTTTTTGATTAAAGGAATTAACCATCCTAAACAAGTGAAAAATACAAACAAGTTTTTAGTAAAAGTTCTGCTCCGATGAATGATTGCTTAAAATGCAAAAGATAGTTACTTAGTTTCAGTGACTTTGCTGCAATTACAACAACAGGAATTCCACAGAATTTACAGAATAGGGAAGACTTTATCTTCATTTTCAGTTTCAATGTAATGTATTTTTCCTTGTATCCATAAACAAAAATACCCTCTTTGCTTTTGCATCTTAATCAAGCCAAATACTTCTCCAGTTTCTCTACCTCTTCTGTGCTTCCAATATAAAGTGGTACACGTTGGTGTATCTGTTAGAAGAACACAAACACAGCACACTGATCATTATAATTACCCCACAAGAGAAAGAAATCACAAGACTGGACAGTATGGTTTAATGTTTCTTACCTCAACAGGTTGAATATCAAGGATTCTTTGATGTCCATCAGATCCTTTCCCACCAGCTTGTTCCACAATGAAACTCATTGGTGCACACTCATACAAGAGCCTCAGCTTGCCATTTTTGCTCTTTTTGTCTCTGGGGTAACCATAGATTCCACCATAGAGCAGTGTCCGGTGGAAGTCACCAACCAGGCTTCCGATGTATCTAGCAGAATAAGGCTTGCCACTAGGACCAGGGTCTTTGAGGTCGTCGATGTACTTCTTCAACTTGTCATCCCACAGCTGGTAATTGCCTTCATTGAATGCATAAATTTTTCCAGCTTTTGGGATCTGAATATTCTCTTGAGTTAACACGAATTCACCATACATGGGATCCAAGGTGAATGCAAACACCCCGTTGCCTAAGGTGAGCACAAAGATTATAGAGCTTGAGTACATGCAGTAGCCAGCAGCTAGTAGATTACTCCCTGGTTGGCACACGTTCACAACACATCTTTGTTCAGTCGTATCAAGCTGCAGGTTCCATACATGAAACAATTAGGATATTTTTGCATTTAAGTTTGGAAATTCAATGAAGTAGATATGGACTTACAGTGGAATCATCACTGATATCTGCCAGGCACTCATCGTTGGGGCTGTATATTCCAAAAATGGAACCTGTGGAAACAGCAGCATCAATGTTGGATGATCCATCAAGTGGGTCAAATACCACAATATAGTTTCCAGAGAAACTCTCTTCTACTGCCACTGGCACATCCTCTTCCTCTGATGCTATAATCCCTGTTCTTCCACTTGATCTTAAGCAGTTGGAGAATACCTGTAAATGCATAAGAATCAGTTTCTGTGATGCCTAGTAGCATAAGCATTCTTATTTTCAAATAAGTGTTGCCTACTTCATCCAAGCTTTCTAAGCAAAAGTAGTACCAATTTCAAGAATTCTTCACATAAAAAATTCTGAAAGCCATTGAACTATTCAAGGAATGACAAAATTGTAATGTTTTAATTTCGTTTTAGAGCAAGGGCGCCATCATTCAATTATAAGTTTGAGAATGTCCATGTTGTTTGATTGCAGAACATAACTCATACAAAACTGAACTCATGGTTGATAACAAGACCTCATTTGAAACGACGTCAAGCTTCTTCTGGTCCTCTCCTTGCACGTTGACAGCGCCCTGGACACCAGTCAAGTTGGAAATGCTAGCCCTTTGCACCAAAGAAGCAATCTGCTTACATGCCATTGAAATGCTGGACATCACAATAGTGAGCTCTGCATCAATAACACCCGCTTGTTCCTGCATCAACAGCCAGCTGGTTAGTGCCTGAATTTCAAACCCATTTTTCTTCGTTACTGCATCTGATGCTGTCTCCACGGCCATGCACCTAACCCCACCAGCAACATGCCTTCTCTTGATAGTGTTGCTGGGGCATGACACAAGGGTTTTGGAATCAAAGACGCATAGCTGTATAGGAGAAAGACGAGACAAAGAACGAGAGCTTGATAACAGGAGTTGAGATGAAGCTGTTGCTGCAGCTGCTGCAACCATTATCTTAATGTTTTTTTTATTCGTGTTTCTGCTTTCTTGTTCTTTCTTTTCTTCTCTGTTTCTTCTTCTGGTTGATATTTTTATTCTCTTTCCTTCTTACAGCAGCCGAGCAGTGTCTACTGGGATTGTGTTGTGGACGTTGAAGGTGAGATTGTGAGGTTGCCAAACGACTTCTGTTGATTTGGGACCCACTTATCCTCCTCTGCAGCATCCATTTTGTGATCATGGTTGGTTTGAAGAGTCCAATGCGACCGAGCCTGGGGTGTTTACAATTTACAAATAGCACTCCAATTTGATGGAATATGGGCTGCATATGCTCTGGAATTCTACATCCTGGAAGTCCAACTATTGCAATTCAGTCCAAAACTCTGTTGGGCTAGATGTGGTTAACCCAAAACGAATGTTTTGGGTTTTTTTAAGGTCATTTTGCTGGGATTAATTGATGCAGCTTGTCACGTTACGAATGTTTAACATTACGAGGAAGTATGTAGAACATTAACCATGCAGACAAGAAGTACAACTCCATCTCCGGCATTTACTGATGTCGGGCAAGTTCTTCGTTAAAACATATGATAATGTCTACCAATGATCAATGTTCTTAGGAATTGGAGTTCTCGAGCCTAAAGACATCCGTGGAGACCAAGACAAATAAACATGATTAGTATATTACTACCATTGATAATCAATGCCATCAGTCAAAGATAAAAAAAGGGTATTTAATTAAAAAAAAGAATGAAGATAATTTGAGATGACGTTTGCAAATGCAACATTATTCATAGAATTTCCATTACAGCTTCCAAGATCTGTTCGACTCTTCGTATTTATGTAACAGAGACTCCAAAACTGAGGAACAAATATGAAAACTCTATGCCTTTCAACACATGGCAGCTGCCTCTACACTTCCCAGGAAGACCAATGCTTGTGAACAACTTTCCTTTCACTTTCACGTTTACTGTTTTGTTAACGGAAATTGTGCCGAAATTTGGCAGAAAAGTCAATAAAAAATTATTGGGAACATTCTCATTTGCCTATATTTTCCTCCATTTTCCTTCTTGGTTGGCAGACTTTTCAAGAAAGAGAATGTTTATTACTAATCTTAGGCTTTGAGCCAATAGGGATGAGCTGACTAGCTCGCCAATTAGTTATTCAAAGTTGAAAAAAAGATCTAGAACCCATTAAGGGGGTTGGAACTAGAAAATTCCAGGGGTTGGAGCATGGAAACTTAAGCCTGCAGACAACCAAACACGACTTTAACTAGGTATCAAACAAGGAGAGCACGTAAATCGACTCTAAAACTAAACGAAAAAAGAACAAAATTTAGCATGACCGGTAAACAGCCAAACGCGTCTTTAACTATAAAGGTCAATTCTTAGCTTTGTAGCCAAGTGCCCGAAAGGAAGCCGGTGTTTGCCCTATATATAGAAACTCTAGATGCCCTTTTGGTTTATATAGTTTCACATTTCTTCCTTCTATATATACCAAACCTCCTGGTATCACTCTCCCTCACGAAACAAGACAACCCCCGGCCTCTTTTGTCAATCTCCATCTCGTTCAAAGAAACCTAGAAACTAGTTTGATCATCAATCGTTAACATGGCTTCTTTCAAATTCCCCGTCTTTCTCTTCATTTCCTCTCTTTTCCTCCATGCTTCTCTAGGTACGTCAATGTCAAAATGAAACAAAACAACTTCTATATTTTCATATCAATATTCGTGTTTGTTCACGTTATGTCTGTAACTTTGTTTTGTTTTCCTTTTGTGGCAGCTGAGATTATTTGCGAAGATTTGCCAAAGGATGTGTGTGCGTTTTCCATAGCATCGTCCGGGAAGAGATGCCTGTTGGAAACGGCGGTGGTGAAAGATGGGAACGTAGAGTACCAATGCAGGACGTCGGAGGTGGTCGTGGAGAGAATGGCTGAGTATATCGAGAGCGATGAATGCGTGCGCGCTTGTGGGGTTGATAGAAGCTCCATCGGCATTTCCTCCGATTCCCTTCTCGAGCCACAACTCACCGCCAAGCTCTGCGCTCCCGCTTGCTACCAAAAGTGCCCCAACATTGTTGACCTTTACTTCAATTTGGCAGCCGGTGAAGGTAAGAATCAACACGCTTTTTCATGGTTAGCAAAACAAGAGGGTTAGGAGGGAGGTTCCATTTACAAAATATGGTAGCCTGTCAAGTTAACGTATGTTAGTATTGAAAAGACTGCCCGGCTTGATTTCAAGGGAAAACAGAGGAGGATTTTTATTGAAGTACAAATCCCAGAACTTTTGTTTCTTGAAGATATGAAATCTCCTCTGTTTCTTTGTTTAATCTTTACGTTTTCCACAACCCAATATCCCTGATTAAAGGCTTTAACAATCTCCCCTTTTCATGCATGTTTTTTCTACTTTTTCACGATTCCTTTTTGCTTCCACACGTGATAACTGTCATGATACTTTGCTTCCGGCATCGTACCTTGTGATTCAATCAAAGCATTGTTTGATACCCTGTTTTGGAATAAAGTTAAAATGACGTATAATTCTCCCTTCTGCAGGAGTATTTTTGCCTGATCTTTGCCACGCTCAGCGCACCAACCCTCGGCGTACCATGTTCGAGCTTTTGAGCTCTGGCGCTGCTCCTGGCCCTGTTTCCAGTGAACCAGGATCATTGGTCGGTGAAGCCCCTGCCCCTGCTCCCCTGTGATCAATTTAACTGCTCTGTTTTCAATGGTTTCTTCAGAATTACATTGCTTCGAGATGTAAATGTGATTGAGGAGAATAATCTAAGAGAATTTTAGAGAGAAGAGGAGGGAATTCGGGTTTTGTTTATGTGAGTGGAGTTTGGTGAGTGTGAGTGCTATGGTGTTGCCTTTTTCCTGTTCTTCTCCTCAAAACAAACATATGTGTTCCCATTCATTATAAATTAATACTATTCTCTCTCAATAAATGATAACTCTTTCTATTACAAATTTATTGATTACTTTGCTTATGATGAGGGGATCTTGCTTCTTAAGTCTATGCTTTTTGATTTCATATTTAAATTATTTATTAAGTCATATATAGATAGATTATCACATTTAAATTATTTAATGAAATTTTGTCATGTCATGATAAGATGGAGTGATAGTAGCAATAAGATGAAAAGTCAAAGAGAATTACTCAAAAATAATAAACAATGGTAGCCATTCTCTATCATTACAGCCCATTATTATTGGTGTTGATATAGACCACCAATTTTTTCCATATTAATAGAGGTATTAGTGGAAGAAATGTGGGCTAAATATTGGGAATTTACCATCATGGGTATTTTCCTTTTTCCTTTCTAGGTACTTTTTTTCTCCCTCTGCAATGCCATTTAGGCATTTACTTTTGAATTTTCACTAATTCTTGAGCTAGGTGGGTTAAGATTTGGACCTGAATTCAATAAATGGGTCTCAAAAGGTTGTCTCTTCTACTAAGCCCAACAAGAGTTGAAAGAAATGGCCAGCCTCTAAAGTAAAGATCCTTTTCTCCATTTATACCATCAATCGTGACCCAATTTCACAAAGGACCAACCTTATTATAAAACCCAACCAATGAATAAGATTATTATTATTGTGCTTAATTTGTAAAAAAATCCTTGAACTATATCACATGAACTAATATGACAATTGACGTGACATATGATGTTGTACAACATCAACGGTCAAATAATTACGTTATAAGTCATGTGAATAGAAAATATTAATTGATATTGGATTTAATAAATTTTAATTTTTTATTAGAATTAAGGGTTAAAGGGTTTGTGTTGTTTGTATAATTTGATATAGTTTATAGCCATGTGTTTAAGTAGAGGAAGGAGATCAAAATCAAGAAAAAAAAATGATAGAAGACATTATTGTTGATAGACAAAGTAGATAGTTTGGCTGTCACTAGCAAATTTTAAGGTTTTAACTTCTCAAAATAAAGAAAAAAAAATTACAGAGGACATAATTGTTGGTAGACAAAGGAGATAGCTTGGCTGTATCTAGCAAATTTTAAGGTTATTAATTTATTTGATTAGGGTTTATGGTTGATTCTTGAAGATAAAGAAAATTTCAAACTCCATGATTACCACTTACCAATAAAAAATATAACTTACAAAAGTAATTAAAATAAACAAAAATTCGTGATGTTGTTGTAAACGAATTATTCCTTTTGTTTCTTTTTAATTTTTCGTCTTTTTTTGACTTACAATACTAGAATTGTATAATGAAAGAACCAAAACATCGGGAGAAAAGAACAAGAAGAAAGATCCAATGGAAAGAGGAAAAGGAAATTAAAGGAAACAAGCATGGGAATAATTTTGTACCATATCCATGGAGGTATTTGAGCTAAGTACAATTTGGTTTTGGCCAGAACAGGCTACTGTGTAATGAATATCCTTTATTGGATGTAGAATTCTGTTGGAATGGAACCATGGAAGCAGATCCAAATTCATTTACGAACACAAAACAATTGTGGGTCGGTATTAATTTTGAGAAACTTTCAGCCATGTTTTTTCTGCAACTGAAAACTTCTAGCATTTTGGTAGGTCCGCCGGAGGTGGGGGTAAAGTTGTCGCCGGAGTTGGCCCGTTTTCAACCACGAAAGCAGTGGCCAGGCCCCAACCCAAATGCACGTCCAAGTGACAGTGCATTACCCAGACACCTACATAGGATTAGATTGAAGAGATTTTAGAGTACAAATCAAGAAAAGATTGACTATCTAATTGAATTGGTAATAGGAAATGAACCTGGATTATTGGCTGTGAATCTGATGACAGCCCATCCTCCAACCGGAACGCCAATGGTGTTACGCATTTGTGGGTCGACGAGGTTGAACTTCTTCCTATCCGTGGCAGGGTTGTAGTTCCCGAATCCTTGCGCCAGTACGTGAAAGTTGAAGCCATGGATGTGCATGGGATGATTCTCCACTCCAAGGATAGCTGTATTCTGCAAAATCATCTCCACCGTTGAGTTGAACTTCAGCTTCGTCACCTTGGTTGCCTTTGGAGCAAAGAACAGCCCTGGGTTGTTGCCGACGCTGGTAGCGTTGGTGTAGTCAAATTGAATTGGGGGCTTGGCGGGGAAATCCGTGGTGTAAACCCCGCCCACGTTGGAAAACAGGGCTTGCAGTATAGACACGGTCGTGGGTAGCGCGAAGGATTGGTTGTTCATACTGGCAGAGGGCCTTACTCCATTTGGACCCACACATGTCGTGTTTGCTGGACAGGCTTCGAGCCCCAATCCGATCGTCACAAACATTTTGTGGTCCACCTTTCGTGGGACCTCGACCCAGTTAGGCCCACCCTTCAACCCTGTTAAATTACTGAAAAACTTGTGCGCCGTGGGGGTGTCATTGAACGCCGGAAGGTCCGGCATTACCGGCGTTGCGGACGACGGTGTACCATCATACGTGACGACTCCCCTCGTGGTGGTATCATCAAACGGTACACCATCTGCGCTAGCATATGGTGTAGCTGCCATGAAAAATGACCCAACACGCTGATCCGCGGCCAGCAAAACGTCCACCGTCTGGCCAGGGGCTATAACGACGACGTCCGTGACGTAGGGTTTGGTGTAGGCGGCATCGACAGCGACAACTCTCAGTTTGTGTTTGGCTATCTTGTAGAAGAGCTGGTTGTTGAGTGCCGCGTTGACGATGCGTAAGAGATAGGTCTTCCCTGTCTCCACCTGGAGCTTGTACATATCTGATAGAAAAATCATAACATAAAAAAAAAATACCATCAGAACTTAGATTATTAGACAAATCAAACACTGATTATGACTTACGGTTTTGAGAGCATGGATAGAGATCGCCCGGCCATCCATTAATGGTGTAAGCATCGGAAAGGTTAGGAGCACCCCCAGTAGCAACTGCCTGCTGCTCAACATCAATGACATTAGCATTCCACCACTCACCTACAATCACAAATATTATTTTAAGTTCCATTTATAAATTAATCACATTGTTCGTTAGGATGTGCCTTTAGCACAGTCATCACCTTCTGTCAAAGCAATGAATCAATTAATATTTGTGGAATCAATAAAATTAACGAGTGTTTCATGAGATAAGGATCGGTTGACTATACCTAACAAGATGGGGACTTCCCTATGTGGCTTGGGAAATGGATACGAGCGGCCTGACCTGGGACGAACAACCAGTGCGCCGTAGACAGTGGCTCGTAGCCACGAGACATGAGCATGCCACCAGAATGTTCCTTCTTGACCGGTGATTCTGAACTTGTATGTGTATTTGTTTCCAGGGCGTATGGGACATTGGGTGATCATGTTAGGCCCATCTGCCCAGCAGCTCAGTTTTTGAAACACTCCATGCCTGTTCAGAAATTCGTTTTTCAAGCAAAATACAATTAGCAAGAGTAAAAAGTATATGAACAGTTATATGTTATGTGGGGATAGAGGCGTTGGATATGTCTCACATCTATCGATATTAACATATTGTATCCGTATGAATAATGAAGTGTTTAAAAAGTCTCGGACACAGCACATTAAGATAATATAAAAAATCCGTGGAACATTATCGAAAGAAACAATTAAAACAAAGGAGAATATATAGTTCGGAATATACATAGTGGTTAGAATTGAGCAAATCTATAGTACTATATGAGAGCTGTTGTTATCAAAAAGGAAAGTGAAAACCTCTTTGGAACTAACAAATCAAGAACTGACTTGGCTTGAATGAAGCATACTTTGGAGTCTTAAATTATCATAAAAAATATGGAGTATACAATCATTGCACACTAATACAAGTCAAGAATAACTACTCAAAAATTAATATGAACGAGTTGAAAGCTGATGATAGAAACATGGTAGGCGCGGAAGCTTTATCTTTTTATTTTTTTTTTTTGTTTGAGCAAGGCGTGGAAGCTTTGGTTAAAATCAGTGCTAATAAATTTTTGTTCACATGATGATGATTGAGGACTAACCAGTGAACAGTCAAGTCGTAAGGTGACTTATTGAAGACATGAACAATCAGTGTGTCACCCTCTCGGACACGGATTGCAGGGCCAGGGAGGCTGCCATTGACTGCAGTAATCACCTGACGATTGCACAATCGAGTAACAGTCAAGTTTTGAACCTGCAAACGAAATCAAAAGATCAAAAGTGAGAAAACATTTCTAATTCATCCTGGTATTAATGCAACGACGACAGGGTCTGTCCCTGCATGGAGTTATACGTATTGAAGTTGCGATTAATGAATGATCACAAAGAACAGGTTGGAAATCTGGCAGAGATTAGTACATAGAATGTTTGTTCCACTACTGCAGCTGAGGCTGTTGAAGCAAATAAAAGAGCTACAGCCCATACCAGCAAGGAAACAGGGCGACCCATTTCGAAGAATGGGCGTACAGGGAAAGAAATATACAAGAGAATGGTTTGCAGCCTTGCAGGGAATGCAGTGCAACGAATATTGGAACCCCTTACATATATTTGAGGATCTGGGGTTGTTTCCTTTTTCCCCCCCGAATTTAAAACCCTTTGATTCTGTTTTTTCTGTGACGCAATCAACAGTGAAGGATAAAATTTAATGTACTAAATAAACAGGGGACTCAACATCATTCGATTGAATTGCTTAACAGCATAGGTAAAAGGGGTCGAAAACAATTTTCTACTGACAACTTTGAACAGGCAATGTATTCTGTAGCAGAGGCCTGGTCATGTGACAGGTTCATTTGACTGTCAAAACATACATAAACAAATACAGAACTTATATATTATACATTTTCGGTCCTCTAATGGCTTTCAGGATTTGGTATTTCTTTCCAGGTGACCTAATATCCTTACTGTTCAAACTAAAGGGTCCTTTCCTTTTTCTTCATATTTGTAATTTCATAGGGCTATGTTTAAGGTCTGAAAATGGTTACCTCTTGCTTGAATCAAGTCAACACTCAAGTTAAGAAAGGCCTTCCTCCTCTTCGGTTTTCCTTCAAAGAAAAGTTTCTAATTAACAAAATTTCATGCCAATAATTGGGCTGTTTCCGAATGGATCCATTCAACATATTAATTAATCAACACAACATATAATTCAAAGACATGGAGTATATGTCAAGATTTTGCCAATTTTATACGTTTCTTTCGTCATCTCGAATCTCACCACTTTGGGATTAGAAATCAAATACTGTTTTCAGGTTTTAAATAAATAATTTTCCCTGACTACCTTAATAAGTTTCTAAGGCATTAGTAAATTAATGTACCTTCATGGCTTTAACTTAATCAATATATAAGAATTTTTAGAATTTGAGATATTAAAATAAAAAACCAAAATGTAGAAGGGAAGACCTTATGCTAGCAGGATAGGCATAGACCTTCAATCATGAACATCCAATCAATGGGTTAGCTAAACAGAGTCTCTCAGAGTTAGAAATTTTAACTTATTTTGCAATTTTTTCTCCTTTGTCTATCTATCAATGTTTAATACTCTTAATTAACTTTATAAATATAATTCTTCCTGTCTTTTCACATGTACTTATGTGCCTAGAAAAAGCGCCAAAGATCTGAGTCCTTTTCGTTTGTTCCTTGTTAATTTATAATTAGATTCTAAATGTTTGCTTTTGGGATTGTTTCTATGTACCATATGACTGAGAATGGTTTCCAGAGAGATAGATTTTGTTCTGATCGAATATGGTTTCTTCTATTCTTCCATCCAACGTTTGTCCTGTTGCCTCAGAAAAGGAGCCTCGAAATTTGTACACCAAATGGTAAATTGGAAGCCTTTCTGGCAAATTGCAGTAATTGACTGAATCCTGAAACTTACCTCCATGGGAGAGCGGCTTCAGCTAACGTTGCTTACTTGGATGGATAGGTCGTTGCCAAATGATTCTGTAGATGTTTTGCGTTTGGCACTTGCCATCAATATGTGCTTTCAAATAAGAAGTCCACGCGGCATCTTCATCCACATTCTGACATTCACACCCAACCACAAAAATCAACAAGTTGTCTCAAACCTTTTAATAAAATATTGTTTCGATGCAAGAATTTGTCCGGGTTTGTCAATGGAGAGAGAGCCTCTATGTCTAGCCCAATGCATTTTTTTTTCTGCATACAACTTGATTCTATTAACTACCTTTCGTATTTATGCAACACCAACACATTGCTAAGATTACAGACAATTGATTGCAATTGATCATATGCTAGCTAGAATAGAGTTATCAGGGAGAGATAAGAGAGTTCAATGCTGTTCATGTTCATAGGAATGCTAATTCATTAGACCCATATGTATAAAACTTTTGAAATTGTTTTTAGGAATGCTGTTCATGTTCATAGGGAGCATGGTGTGTTTTGGTCTGTGTTCTTCGTGAGCCAAGGGAAGGGGTTGTCTCCAGGGTGCTTGGGATATTGTGTCATGTTACTTGAGCTCCTTTCCTCTTGTGTTGGGAATATTGTGTAAATTCTATCTTAAGTTGCTGTCTGATCCCATTACAATCATACTGCTTTGATTTTGTTTTTATTATATGCAAGGCAACAAAGAAGGGGGCTTATGGCTCCTCTTATGCAGTCTTATGCCATTACCGTTTCCTAAGATATTTTTTTTTATAAGTCTCCCTTTAATGAAATATTTCATTTGTTTTACATTGGGAAATATATTCTTCCATAATTAACTCTATTTTGAGTTTATTTTGACTTCTTAAAAGTCAGATTTCAATATTCCCACCTTCCTAAATTTACCACAAAACAACATTTCAATTAATTAATTTGAATGATAAATATTATACTAGTATTAATTTGATCAAGCCAGCCAGCTTACAAAATAATAATTTGTTAAATTATTATTGAAGTTGCTATGATGGGGACTCAATACCCACTACTCACTGACTTAGAAAACAATAATGAAAAAAAAAAAAAATATTCACATTTCTTCTTTGAGAAGAGAAAGACAGCAGTTAGTATAAAATTTATACAATATTTAAAGAATTCAAAATATTAAAAAAATCAAAATGAATAAATAAATAAAATATTTATTCAAACTTGATGTATTTTTAATTTTTTTTTTGTTTAGACTAAGGGCAAAACAATTAAACAAAAATAAAAGAAAAGAAAAAGGAGGGAGAGGAGAGGGCAAATATGGAAGAAGGAAGGGGAGATTAGGACAAATTGGGAAAGTTATTTATGAGGCGTATTAGGGTATCGAATTTGCAGTTGGATGTTCATGACAGTAAACTCGAGTTAATATTTATGTAATTGTTATCTAGTTTTTATATATGTGAAATATATTTTTTAAAAAAATTAAAAAAAATAAAGGAGGAAAAGAGATTTAAAAAGAAAAAAGAACAACATGCTAATAACAAAAGAAAAAAACTAAATAAAAAAAAAAGTAGAAAATGATATGTTGAGGACCAATTTTATTACATACGAAAGAATATGAACCTTACAACAATAGAGTTTTGACCTTTGACAAGAATAGGTTAATGAATTTAGACTGGCAATTATTATATCTTGCCTTGAAACAATGAAAATGAAATCCAAACTTACACTAAAAAAGATATTAAAAAAACCCAAATATAGAAGGTATTATCATCAAATTGAACGAACTTTTTTCATTAATCCAACTATTTCTAGCATTGAGGTAGATCAGCCGGTGGTGGAGGCAAGGTTGTGTCCGGAGTTGGTCCGTTCTCAACCACGAAGGCGGTGGCCAGGCCCAATGGCAAGTGCACGTCCAAGTGGCAATGCAGTAACCATACACCTGTTACAGTTGACAAGATTAAGTTTCAATCTTTCAATGCTTGAGCTTTTCAAAGAAGGATCTGTTGAACTATCGCTTTCATCTCCATTGTTAACCTACAACTAGCAATTTAAAGATAACCCATCCACCGCCCTAGAGAAAGGAACTCAAATAGTTGTCTAAACCAGATATGTCAGAATCAGAAAGAAGTCAAAGAGGATCTGGAATTGTTCCCTTTCCCTTTTGACATGGTCTCAAGCTCACATGAACTCTACAATTTGTTGTTACCAGGTTGAAATTATTAAGCAAAAGTTGACAATCTAACGTATGAAATAGTTAAGTAATAGAAAGTTAACCTGGATTATTAGCTCTGAATCTGATGACAGCCCATCCTCCAACTGGCACGCCAATGGTGTTGCGCATCTGTGGGTTGATAAAATTGAGCTTCTTTCTATCCTTGGCGGGGTTATAGTTTCCAAACCCTTGTGCCAATACGTGAAAGTCGAAGCCATGGAGGTGCATGGGGTGATTCTCTACTCCAATGATAGCTGTGTTCTGAAAGATTATCTCCACAGTCGAGTTGAACTTAAGCTTGGTGACCTTGGTTCCTTTTGGAGCAAAGAGCAGCGGCAGGTTGTTGTTGACGCTTGCGTTGGTGTAGTCGAATTGAATCGGGGGCTTGGCAGGGAAATCAGTGGTGTAAACTCCACCGACGTTGAAGAAAAAGGCTTGCAACATAGACAAGCTGGTAGGTAACACGAAGGATTCGTTGTTCATGCTGGCAGAGAGCTTTGTCCCATTGATTGGACCCTGGCAAGTTGTGTTCGCTGGGCAGACATCGACCGCCAACCCAATGGTGACGAACATCTTATAGTCCACCGTACGTGGGACCGGGTCCCAATGAGGTCCACCCATCAATGAGGTGATGTTAGAGTAAAACTTGTGGGCCGTGGGGGTGTCATTGAAAGCCGGAAGGGCTGGCATTAGAGGCGTTGCCGATGATGGTGCATGATCATACACGACGACGCCCCTTGTGGTAGTATTATCAAACTCTAAACCAGCTGCGCTTGCATATGCTCTAGCGGCCATGTAATACGACCCAACCGGCTGATCGGCGGTTAGCAAAACGTCGAGTGTCTGGCCAGGGGCGGCGACCACGACGTCAGTGACGTAAGGCTTGGTGTAGCAGGCGTCAATGGCTACAACTGTCATCTTATGATTGGCTATCTTGTAGAAGAGCTGGTTATTGAGTGCAGCATTGATGATGCGTAACAGATAGGTCTTTCCCTGCTCCACCTTAAGCTTGTACATTTCTGATGCGGAAACCATACAATTAAGCATTAATTAACATATATTAAGAATTAGTTTACGAGAATTGCAGACATTAATTTCACTTACGATTTTGAGAACATGGGTAGAGATCACCAGGCCATCCATTTATTGTGTAAGCATCAGAAATGTTAGGACCAGCACCGGTGGCAAGTGCCTCGTTCTCCACATCAACCACATTCGCGTTCCACCACTCACCTGCAATGTCATTATTTTTCGTCAATGGGTTTTTGAATAGGCTTTATATTTTATGCATTAATAATATAGAGCTTCTATTAAGATGAGTGGTTAAGCTTTTAACAACCTAATAAGATGGGAACTTCCTTGTATGGCTTAGGGAAAGGGTAAGAGTGGCCGGCTCTGGGGCGGATGATGAGTGCACCGTAGACGGTGGCACGAAGCCACGAGACATGAGCATGCCACCAGAGGGTTCCCTCCTGCTTACTGATTTTGAATTTGTAGGTGTATTTACTTCCGGGGAGAATTGGACATTGAGTGACCATGCTAGGTCCATCTGCCCAGGCACTCAGGATCTGAAACACTCCATGCCTGCTCAACCAATCATTAAGCCCAGCAAACACAACCGTTAGCCATTGAAATTGCAAATTTAAAACAGAAGGTTATGAATTAATTGTAATATATCTAAGTAGTCGTTGGAGTTGATCAATTCTTTATTAATTAACATGGATGGCATGGGATTTTATATACGTGTACGCCAAATATATATACTCGACTTCTTCGTGGCTATATAACGAGAATTTTTTTTTTTTGAAGAATAAGTCAATAACAATTACACAAATGAACAAGCAAGGTGAGGATAGATCACAGCTAACGACTAGCAGGAAAGACGAAGATTTTAATTTGTTAAATGCTTAATGTTTCTTTGTCAAAGTCAAATTTCATGGGGATTTATTTACCAGTGAATAGTCATGTTGTAAGGTGACTTGTTAAAGACATGAACAACGAGTGTGTCACCCTCTCGGACGCGGATTGTTGGGCCGGGGAGGCTACCATTTACTGCATTAATCACTTGCCGGTTGCACAGCCTATTGACGGTCAAATTTTGCACCTGCAACGAATTAAAATAATGAATTATGTTAGGAGCATATCTATGTAGAATAAAGAAGAAGAGGGTAGATATCATTCACGCAATGTTTGAATTTTACAGGTTGCTGCTATAGTTGAGCAATAAAACCGCCATTTAATGACTGAATTATGTAGCTAATTAAGGTGGCTAATCGAAATGGTTTCAAAGCTAATCAAAGAGTGTAGATCTCATTGAAAGAATGTAAAGGATATTTATAACGTGCATGGTGTTACTGGCAAGACAATGAATGCAATGACAGGTTTGCCACTAAGAGTAAGAGGATCATAAGGCTCTAAAACCCTTTTCTTTGTTCATGGACTTGCTTGAGTTGTAATGCAAAAAATCTGACCCCCTCTGGAATGTAAAGGAGAGGTTAATTTAATCGATGAAAAGAAATGAAAACAGGAATATTGCTAAAGCTCTGTAAGTAGATTACGTAGAATGTGTGCTCCACAATTTTTGAGGCCGAAGCTGTCGACGCAGCCAGAAGAAGCAAGGCGCAAGCAAACAAGAAAACAGGGCGGCCCATTTCGAAAGGACTCGAGCCAAGAAAGAAGAGAAGAGAAGAGAAAGAGAGAGGGAGATAGATAGATATCAGAATGCTTTGCAGGGAATGAGAGCTCGTATTTATATTAGAATGTGTGGGAAGGGTTCCTTGTGGAAACTGCGCCATTTGGAACACAACAATTGCGTAACAACCTAGCCAAAAGGGGGTTGGAAAATATTTTCTGCCTTTTAAAATATTGAATTGCCAACCATCAATGAGTTAGTCGAACCTTCGTTTTCTAGGGGGATTACGTTTGGCTATCAAATTTTCATATTAAAACAAAAGAGTAGAAGTCGTATATGATAGAATCTTGGTTGTTCAAGCCACACACAAAAAGAAAAAAAGGAGTCCTTTTGAATTTGATAATATCAGTTCTGATTAGGACCCTTAATGCCCTTTGTAGTCAAAGGATCCCTTCCTTCCTTTTTCAATCAATGCCTAAGTCGATTTTCCTTTGGGGTAATCTAGTTGTTGAATGTTTGTAAAAGTCAGCTGGCTGTTCCGTAAAGAAATCTATTTACAGTGCAAAAATTGAAGTCGAATGCCCTAAATTTGAACATCGAAGAGCTGTTGGGCAGTTGGTCAACACCTATAGGGTCTGGGTTTTTTGCCCTTCTCAGGCTAGAAAGGCCCTGGCTAGTTCAGGCTCTAAATGCCGTGAACTACAAATGGGTGAATGATTAAACATTGATGGCAAAAGAAGGAACATGCATAGGGCATAGCTAGGAATTAATATTGTCACGTGATAATTATTTTCTTCTTAAAACGTTAATCAATTGAAGTGTGCAATGTCTATACTTATCAATTTAGAGCTCTTATCATACATATCCCATATGAAATTCCTTAACAGTAACTTATACCTAATTATGCTTACAATTCAAAAGGGTGCTCTACTTTGTTGATTGATTACTTAATATAGAAGTATTAAGTTCAATTAATCATATATTTCAAACTTAATGATCTCACCCATTGAATCAAGCAAATCTTGTTCCATAATTTCATATATATATATATATATAGTTATTTATTTTTCTTTCCACCGAAAATATGTAGGTGTCCCCTTTAATATGTGGGATTAAATATTGGTAAAGATTGAAGTCATCTACCTTACTTCGTGCCCCTAATTATATATACTTTTAATAGTTGCAGCTTGTATTTCGATGGTCTTTGCCTCTATGTGGATAAATAGTTGTTGAGGGTAATAAATGGTTTACCAATGGGAGGATACCATCATGCTCCTTGTTCATGAAGCAGATCCCAACTAACCCTTTTCTTTGAAACTTTCACTGATCATAGTTTTCTGTATTTGGCCAAGTAAAAGGATGAAAAGTTTAAGAAATAGTTTAAAGGATTGAGTCAAGTACCGGCCCTCAGTTAAAACGCGTTCCTCAATCTTCACCATTAATTAATGTTTAATGCCACCTTCTATATTTCCAAAGAAAACTCTGTCAAAGTTTGCCAAATGCTCGTGATACTAATCACGTCATCTTCAGTCACATAGAACAATTCAAAATCTTTGTATAAAATTTTAGAGTTTTTACTTTCTCTTACTATTCGTTATATACTTTCAATTCTTCGATCTTTCCTTTAACTTTAAACATCTTAAAAATTTTAAAAATTTAAATTGATTATTATGAATGCACTTAAACCTCTAAGGTGTTCTTTGATCGATTCAAATATAGTGACAACTGAAGAGAAAACTGGAATGCTTGGATATATAAACCCAAGGTTTATCTCCACAACTTTGAGCCAATCATAGCTTAAGATTTTGGCTTTGACCATTTTGAAGAGAAGAAATTAAAATTCTTCTGGGGAAGGATGCATCAGAAATTAGGTAAGTCCAACATTATTTTTAGTGAATCTGAAGCCCCAAGTCTTGTTTAGAACTGTTATCTAAACCCTCCTAAAAGTCCCAAACCATCTGATTTCTGTTTTGTTTTTTGCAAATTATTCATTTGATTTGTAGGAAACGTTTTGGGATTGCCTTGTTGGTTACGTGTTAGGTAGCAGCACTGTTGACTAAAATGTTTTCTAGATAGATGAGGGTTTGGTCACTTGCCTTGGGATCAAAGATGTCTCCTCTCGACCATCAATTTTAGAGGGTCAAAGCTTGTATTAATTTTCCCCAATATCTGAAGCTTGTTGTTAAGAAAATATAATTCAGACTAAATTGCTTTGTATTGACTTTAAACAAAAATATACATAAAAGTGTCAGATTAAATATGTACTTATAGAAAATATATTGCGATAAATATTGATAAATAATTATATCGATAATTAAGTCTCTAACTTTCGAATGCAGCATAACTCATCCTATCTCGATATATTGATACAAAGATCCCTTAATCAGCCCGATTTAGCATTTTTTTTTTTGGACTCATTTCCCTAACAAGCAATGTATGCACCTGTTCTTTCTTTTCCATTTTTGGTATAATGTAAAAAATTATTTAGTTAAATTACTATAATCTTCGTTTTGCTTCAATCCCACGCGCTTGTTTTGTCTTGAATCAGATAAGTTTGATCTAATATCAAGGAGCAAAGAGCCTAAAATCAGTTGAGATCCTAGGCAGGGAAAACAATGAGCAATTACCTACACTATGGTCTATGGCTTGAACTCGTAGCAAACGCAGTCGAGTTGGTTGGAGTCAAAGCTTAATTTATCTGTTGGAACAACTTTCTTCTCCCTTCATTAACATCAAGTTATTCAACTTGGTCGTCCTCTCTTTTCATTACTGCAGCACCCAGCAGGACATGGACTTGAATTGGTAGATGATCAAATACAGAAAAGATTATCGATTAAAATATATCAACTTAGAATTTGGTAAACCGGTTAACCTATATAATTCGTACATAGAATTTGGATTTGTTTGATTTTTTCTTTGGGGGGTTTAAGTATTAAAAAAGTTCTTCAATTATGGGTATTTATGCATTTTATGATATCTTAAGAAGTCTTTATCTTTTGATTTGTGCACATACAAACAAAAACTTAACAAACGTCAAACTTAATGTCAATTAGTATTTTTCTTTGTCCATGTGACAACCAATGTAACCACATGACAACTGATGCAAAATGGATTACATGACTACATCATATGCTACGTAAATAAAAAAGAAATTAACTACTATTGAGCTTGACGGTAATTGATATTTCGTTAGGATTAAAGATTTGTTTAAATACAAATTAAAAGTTTTAAGACTTTTTTGAATATATTAAAAGATAGCTGACTAATTAACCGAGTAGTAAGTACAAATTTCATCAAACTGACTTGATCTAAAGAGGAATGTAAAAAAAATATATGACTTGAACTGGTCCTATTTTTCATTTGTTTGTTTTCAACATATGAGAAATGTGTTAAACAAATACATTAGGAGCCAGCTAGCTAGGTAAAGTCAATTTTAAAACAAATAACTTTGGTCATTTTCTTCTATTTAATTAGCATTTTGTGGGTGGTGCATGGATCAAGGTTTGGTAATATACAGGTCATTTTAGGAGGAAAACAAAACCCAAAAAAAAAAAAAAAGGCAGAAGAGCTAATTTTGATTAAGTCTTTCTTTATAGTCAGTCCAAAGTTTTAATTAATAAGTTAAGTTGCAAGTGGTTAGACATCCATCCTCTCACAAAGAGTTGAAAAAGAGAATCCTTTCTCTCACATTGGCTCTCATATTTCTAATGGTAGAAAGTTCACAAATTTCTTTGGATTAATTTTTCATAATCAGTTTGAAAAGGTTCGACATATTCAATGAAATTAAAACGATACAGAAAAAATCAACATGGTCCTATGGAAAAATGACGCGTACAAATCAAAAGAATATCCAAATTTTTTATATTTTAAAAGAAAAAATGGTTTGAAAAGGTAAAATCAACACCATGTTATTTGTTCTTAGACTTGGTTTTTATTTATTTTTTATTTCTGTAAACAAATGAATGAACAAACCAAATTAGTCAACCAGTGATGCAGGCCCCAAAAGCAAATAATTAACATTCCAAATGGAATAGAACAAATGAAACCTGTTTCCGAGCTAAACATTCCTGGAACAATCGAATCAAAAGCCTGGAATTTCCATATTCTGGTCTGAATCCATGCTCTCCTCAGGCCACTAGCTAGAGCCTGGAAATTTCTATGATTGAATTCCTAGAGTTGGGGATGTTGAGAAGCAATTTTCAGAAAAATATATTGTTGCATAGTGACAAGTGCTAGCTAACTTGGATGGATTCAGGTATATTACATCAGGAAGTTGTAAGTATAAGCAGAGACCCTGGATCTACACCACAAAGGCTGAAAATCAATCTAGATGAACCAGTTTTTTTATAGAAAATAGTATACGGTTATGGACGGATTCAGATGAAATGTCGACGGAATTCTGACGAAATAAATTAATTTGTCAGGAAATATTAATCCTCCTTTCAGTTGACTCAGGTTAGATGGGCTTAGACTCACTGGCCCAAACTCGGCCCATTTAAACTTTGGGTGTTCATTGGCAGTTTGATTTTGATTCCCTTTGAGTATTTTTATCCGCCTGATTCAGGCAGAAATTATAGAAAACCAAAGCTTATGATCATGAACATAATCATATGACAAAAATTATTGCAAGACAGCTATTTTTTCCGAGAATGTGATTGTAGGAAATGTTTTTTTTTATTTAATATTTTAAATTTAATTGATATTATGTTTCGTATTTCAAAAGAAAGTAGAATGATAATCGGCTCGTCACCCGATACGGTATTGTAAGAATGGTTTTTCATTATTAAAAATAAAAAATTAAAAAATTTTAAAAAGGTGTGAAAAAGGAGAATTTTTTTTTTATCAATGTGGATAAAAATATTTTAGATTTAATGTGATTGTGTGACGTAATTAAAATTGAATTTACATTAAAACTTTATTTGATTCATATTTTTATTATTTTAATTTATTAATCGTTTTAAAAAAAATTAAAAATAAATCATCCAAGATTGCGAAAGTTACAACACACTGACGTTTCGGTTGAGACTCAGACAGCAACAGATTTCCCGCCAATCTAAACCGTAGTCGCCGGTCAACTCTAGGGTAAACTTTGTTTAAGCATTGTCCGAATTGGATCAAAGATGAAAGTACAAAACTGCCCTCGCTTTTGTTTTCAGGAAAAGAAAAATTCAATCATTAAATTGAAAAAGAAAAATGTGAAACTAAATATTTATTTTATTTATTTTTACTTTGTACTTGTCAACAGTAAAAAATTTAAAAAAATGTCTAGTTTAATAGTAATTTAAGGGGAGGACTAATCCGTCAAGAGAAGAAAACTTCGAGGATAAAACCGTCAAAACGAGAAGGATTCCCAAATTGAAGTTGTCTGCCTTGGTTCTTCACGTAACACACACTCCTTGCCGTTAAGTCAGGTACTAGAGAGACTGTCATCACACTCACACTGATGGAAACGGAAATGGAAGCCGTTGAAAACGGGAACGACGCGACCGTTACCGAGATCAACGTCCCAGTGGCCATAGACGGCGGCGAAGCAACTGAAGGAGGAGGCGATGGGGGAAGCCGTGGCGATTCGGCGATCGGAGGGCGAAAGCGGAAGGAGCGAGTGAAGGGGCCGTGGTCGCCTGAGGAAGATGTGATACTGAGTGAACTGGTGAGCAAGTTCGGGGCGAGGAATTGGAGCTTGATTGCCCGAGGAATCGCCGGTCGTTCTGGCAAGTCGTGTCGGCTTCGTTGGTGTAATCAGCTTGACCCTGCCGTTAAGCGCAAGCCGTTTACTGGTACAAAGTCTACACCTTTGTTAAAATTTTGATTGATCTGTCAATGTGGTTATCTATCTTTTCTTTTTTCTTTTTTGGTTTAATTTTTGGGAGTTGCTTGGATTATCTTTGCATGTTAGATTTATGTAATAATTTGAAGTTTACAGTACCATGTTTGTTCAAATTTCAGTTTTTGTCTTGTTCTAATTGTGCTGTGCTTTGAGTGAACAAGGATATGGATTCCCCAGAAGTTCAACACGACAACAATGCTGAACTCTTCTTTTTTTTTTTTTTTTTGAGGGGGGGGGGTGAATTTTAGGGACATGCGTGAGAGAAACAGAGATAGTAGTGTAGAAAGTGAAAATCAAGTAGCCAGCTTTTGCTGTTGATTCACCTGTTCCTTGAAGAAATTGAACAGGAGTCGAGTGGTTAAGAAATGGGAGTAATTTTGACAAGCATTAGAGAAACTGGTTGTGATTAGGGAAGTGTCATTGCTTATAATGTTATAGGAAAGTAACAAGAAGGGGAAACTTTTTCTTCATATCATATGGTTGGCATTTGAGCAGAAATAATACTGTATCATCTTTAACTCTAAGCATATTGTGCTCGTATCCATATACTTAAAGTTCAGGGCAGAGTAGCCAGTATTGGCTTGTAACTTTCACTTCATCAGCGTTTTTGGCTGACGTACACATAATTATGCGTTTGTACAGTTGGTCAGTGCATTTAGGCTTACTTACAAGAATGGAAAATGTGCATTAAGTGATGTATTTGGTGCTTTCTGATAAAACTGAGCTAATAACCATGTTGGCTGCAGATGAGGAGGATCAGATGATAATTTCGGCACATGCAGTACATGGGAACAAATGGGCAGTGATCGCAAGGCTTCTACCTGGAAGAACAGACAATGCTATTAAAAATCACTGGAATTCGACATTGCGGCGTCGGTGCATGGAGCTTGGTAGAATAAAATCAGAATCTGAACATATGGCGGAAGATGCTAGCTTGGACAAGACCAAGGCATCATCTGAAGAAACTCTGTCTTGTGCTGAGGACAGTTCATTCAGATCTATGGAAGGAAAAGATGTAAGCTCTTTGGAAAAGTTAGATACTCAATTAAAGGGCAAATCACTGACAGGGATTCAATCTAGTCATGAATCAATTGAACCACCTACCCTTTTCCGTCCTGTAGCACGTGTGAGTGCTTTTAATGTTTATAATCATGTGGATAGACCAGAATTTGTTTTGCCGTGTTCAAGGCCTGTTCTAATGCAAGGACCTCTAATTCAAACATCAAAGCCAGATGTTGGGATCTGCAAATTGCATGAAGGAGTTTACAAGGAAGGTATAGTGCCTCTACAATGTGGTCATGGCTGTTGTGGGACTCAGAATGTTAGAAATGGAAACAGTAACTCTTTGCTGGGGCCAGAATTTGTGGAATTCTCAGAACCCCCATCTTTTCCAAATTATGAATTGGCTGCAATAGCCTCTGATATAAGTAACCTTGCTTGGCTGAAAAGTGGATTAGAAAATAACAGTGTCAGACCAATGGATGATGCAGCTGGTGGTACAACTTCTCATAGATCTCAAGTGTGCACGGGACATTTTGAAAAGACCAGAATGAGTGATCATTTCCATATTGAAGAGAGAAACAAGAAGTTGATGGGCAGAATGACCAACCTGCTGTCAACATAGAATCGGAGGCAATGGTACTTCCAGGTTGAGACATCGCCTTGACCTTGGTATGTATTAATGTCTAGCGGTGGTCAGAAAAATGATCAAGAGTGGTAGTCGAGGCTTTACAATAGCTCTGAATTAGCTTGGGGTTGATGCAGGAATGAGATCCTGGTTTCTTCTGTGTTTGAAGTAAACGCCATATGGTACTGAACTACAAGAAAGGCTTGATTGTTTCATGGTCATTGCAATGCTTGATCTATATGCTTAAATGGTCAGTGGTTGACAAATTTGATACTGGGGAGCTTGTTTACATTTTCATTTTACAAAAACCAAAATAACCTGTTAACATCCCTGTACCAGCTTGAATTGATGACAAAGTTTGGAAGCATTGATTTACATTCTGATTACTACTCTTCATCTTTTTTGTTGTGTATGTATTTGTTCTCGTTTGTATTGAAGTTTTCACTAACTTTGTTGGGCTTAAGAATGTCTTCCCCAGTATCCAAATTGACTGATTTGAGGGATGATTTTAACAATACAGAGCACTAGCATTTGCCTGTAAGGGAGAAATATCTTGTTACACTCATGATTGGCTGAATAGCTAGTGGGAAAGGTATGGCCTATGGTAGAACGTAGACTAGTAGGGACAGTTAAAGAGAACATGGGATAAGAAGTTGCTACCTGGATGAATTGCTCTTGTAAGTGTGGGGAAGTCTTGTGAGGGAGTAGTGGAGTTTCCAGTTGGGGTATGGCTTCCACTACTCGTGGGTCTTGATTTTGTTGCTGTTGGTACCCCTGTAAGGAATGCTTCATTCCTGGTAATTTATGAAAGTTCATCTTTGCCTTTCAAAAAAAAAAAAAAATTGCTCGTGTTTAGTGCTTGAATGGCATTGATGCCAAAGAGTAACGTGGATAAAAAGCTTAAAGTAGGTTTGGTGTATTTGATTCAGAAGTAGAATGGCAGCTTCGTTGATATTTAGTTCTATTAGATTCAGGCAGATAATCAGGGTAATATCTTTCTTTTCTTTTGCTGGCAAATCAGAGTGAAAGCCTGAAAGCCGGTGATGGTGCTGATAGAAAGTGGAAGACATCTGGTCTCACAAATAATGAGTGCCCAAGGCTTGTGACAGAAACATGTTGGTGTATCCTTTTCAGGTTTCAGTGATCCTAAAAGCCTTTTCTCCCGAGGTTCTACAAAGAAAGAAAAACTGCTTTTTTTCTTTTTCCTGGATACGAATCCTGAAAGAGACACATATCAGCCTGTGGTACCTACCCTACTCTGAACACCCATCAGTCCCATTTTCGTGCCAATTCTGTTGGTTTATGAATAGAAAGATTCAACTTTACACACCGCATAGGTCTTCCTTTTTTTCTTTTTAGTGTATTCTGTGTTGGCGTGTTTAACCAGATGACTTGAATGTTGTCTTTGGGTGTAGAGACCATAGAAATTTCACATAGAAAAGTACCAATCTAAAGCTAGCTATCATATTTGGTAAACAAACCCCAAGTAGGACCCCATAGGCTTGATTGGATTATGCACTGTGTTGAGTTTGAACCGCAACACAACAAGAAAACTTAAAAAAAGGAGATTAGAGAGGCAATCAACGCGTGATAATCATCCTTCTTTTGGGATGGCATTGTACATTTTAGTGCCAATTGATAACCCAAAACAAAGTAATGTTCATACTGGCAGACACACGTAAGATTTGCTCTCAACTTCTACAAGATGATCCAGCTTTAAAGATAAGAAAGAACTCTTCATCTATTAACTTTTTTATATAAAATAATTATTCCTATTTTATTTTATTTTCACAAAATATTCATTTTATATTTCTTTTATTTCATTTCGTATATCAAATGTATCCTTATTAAATTGAAGAGTTTTATTTTGATTAAAATTGAGCTCGTTAAACGTTTTAAAGATACGAAAAAACTCTGCATCAATTGTTGAGATTGATCCCAAGTTAAAGGTTTGTCTTCTTTCAACCGCTCATAAACTTTTCTTGAACAAAACTATTCTTATAATAATACGGTAATCATATTATATTGTAATAAAACTATACTAATTTAATTTATAATATGTATGTAATAATCATTTTGCTTTATTCTATTTTTACAAAATACCCATTTTATTCTGCAAACCATTAAAGAGTTTTAAAGATAAGAGAGAACTCTGCATTTGATCCCAAGTTAGAGGCTTGTCTTCCATCAACAGCTCAGAGAAACTTTTTCTGTTGAAAAGAAGAAAAAGATAAAAAGGGGAAAATCAGGGAAGATTCAACAAAAACGGGGCTTACCAGCCCCATCACCACAAGTTCACTTGCTCCTCCCTGTCTACTCCTTGATGGGAGATTGGGAATCTGAGGAAGTGGGATGGGTTCCACCTTTGCCATGTGAAAGCGATCCAAAACGGTTTTCCTTGGGGTTGTTGGTTGCAAACAATTTCCATGCTTATCTGTTTATAGTTCCTCGATGACAAGTGACAGAGTTCTTTTCAACCTCCTTGGCTTGATAATGGAGTTGCCAAACATATTTCCAAAGACATTACTCCATTGTTATGGAGTTGGAGTTAGCTTTAGCCTTCAAATTACAACTAATTCTTCCATACAAATTGAATTCGAATTCGATATTAATAAGTTAGGAGCCACGATTTATTTAACTATTTCGATCGATTATTAATTCATTCTTGGATTCTTCTTGAAGGGTTATGATTATTTTAACTAGTGGTAGAATTTAACAGCATTAATTGGAAGTATTAATGATACCCAAAGCAAAAAGAAAGGGAAAAGTAGTAGCGATGTGGTAGTGAGCTATTTGCCTTATGTGGCAAAGAAACATGTGGCCTTGGATCCATAGCATGCAGCGGTCCATTTACAACAGATTCTCAATCCTTTTATAAATAATTAATATTAATTAAATATATATATATATATCAATATATATCATATGATATGTTAATTAATAATAACGTAATATATTTATATAATATAGTAACATGGTCACGGAATAACCTTATCTTTTTAATAAAACGAGTCATTTTGATATATGATAATTAATCAAAATAAAAATATAAATACTTAATTAAATACAAAATGAAAAATATATGATTAAAGTTGAATAATACTTTTATTTTTTATAAATTTTATATATATTTTCAGAAAAATAATTAAAGAGAAAGAAGAAAACAAAAACAAATAAAGATAAAGGCATGAATCTGAATATGGGTAAACGGCCCGTCTGTAGTCCTATCTTTATCATAATTTTGCTGTTGTCATTACATTAGAGAGTCGGCTTTATAGCCAACTCCTTGCTTTTGGAATTTTCTATCCTTTTTTTCTTTCTTTTTAATATTACAAATAAATAATTAATTACAAATTTCGTAGCTTTGGTCTTGTTCACGCAAACGTCAGTACGTCACTGGAGCTATGAGGTGGTCCACTTCCGGTCAAACCCGCTTCGTAGTCTCTCAGATGCTTCTTACTTTTATCACATGCTTCGCTTGCTTATCACTTTCCATGCACATTACCCGAATCTACCCAGGGACGAATTTATTTTTTTTTTAAATTGTGACATAATTAAAATAACATTAATAATTAAAAAATTTAATAAATTCATTAATATTATTAACTATATAAAATTCTAATATAGAGAATAAAGATTTTTAATACTTCAATAGTGTATCGAACACCACTTGTTAAGTCTAATCATACGTTCAATAATGTTTCAACTTGATCAATTGGTTAATCAAGTAATTAAGATCAATAACGATTTGATCTTAAATAAATTAAACTTATTTAATTTACATATAATATATTTAATAAATCGTATTGTATTGTGTTTGTATTTATTTATATAATTATTAATATTGTACTTAAACACAACATTTGTGACATTATAATGATTATAACGTCACAACACAATTTTATGATGAGGCTGATTAAGAAATAATAGTAACTTAACAAGCTGAGGCTGCAATGCATTGAATAATGTCTTGCGGTTTCTATGATAACACGGGCGCTTAGCGTACCCCGATTAGTGTATCGGTTAACTGAAAGCTTTAAGCTTAAGTCAATAATTAAATGCTAAAAGATCTCTTTGTTTAATTAAAGACAAGCCAAACTCCGTTACGGCCACCTCCAATATTTCACTGCCAAAACTACCCTTAAAAACTTTTTCACCACTTCCCATTTTATTTAACATAAATTAAAAATACGAGTAAATATAAATATGATATAATTAAATAAATAAATCAAATTTTAAATACGGAAAAGAATGTGTTATATTTATATGTTTATTAAATAAATTAAATTAAATTTTATATGAGTGATATAATTATGACATAATAAATTTATTTAATTACTATTAACTCGAATAACTTGTTTAAATGAGTATCATAAGTAGATTAAACAAAACATATATGAATTGATACAATAACATAATTAATTAAACAATTAAATATTTATGTGCAAGTTAAACGAGTTCAACCCATTAAAGATATATTATCGTACCTTAAACATATCGATTTAATTTTATATCGTGTTAACGAGTTTTGTCCATAATAAAATTAAAGGACTTAATTCCATCTGCTAAAAGCCGAGGATAAACTTGTCATCTTATTGAGTACAAAAGAGAGCAACGACAAAAAGAAAACTATTTTCCGACATCAATTTGTTAAAACCTCAAAAATTCTGGTGTGCTGAAAGGATCGTGCTCTTCTAAGGAGTATGCGTACCTCAAATCTCAACCGTCGGATTATCTTAAAGAATCACACATCACAAAACTGATACCATCGGACGTACAGAATCTGCTTAAGACAAAGATCCCATAGTACCAACGCCCAGTCTTCCAGCAACTTTGTTTTTCTGTCTTTCTTTTAATTTATATATGTGAAAGAAAAGAAAAGAAATCTCCTCTCAGTTCTCTGTGCACTCACTGCACGTTTCTGTTCTTCTTTGCAGTGCGTGCTCAACACTTCTTGCAGAGCATCAGTCCTATGTCTTTAAACTCCTCTCCTTGTTCTTCTTCTGCTCTTTCCTATGCATTTCTTCTTGTTGAGTACGAAGTCACGACTCTCTTTACTCTTATCTTGTTTTCACCTTTTGATTCTCTGGGTCACTCTTGTTTTGGGTTGTTCCGAATTTTTTAAGTTTTCTTTGTTACTGAATCATTAATGGAGGTAAAGGGTCACCTAATCCAATAATAGTGTCTTTAAATTCTCACATTTTGTCCAAGCTTTGTTCAAACCCACCTCAAAGCTTGAAACTTTGAGCCTGTTGAGTATTTGATCCTCCAAACCTTGAAAGTTTTAAGCCTGTTTAATTACAAAGCCTTAACTCCAAGTTTCAGCTTACTTTCAAAATGTCATCTTTAGAGATGTCCCAAATCGATTTAGAGCAAGGCACTCACCGCCGGAACGGGAGTGACGTCAGCGCCGGGGAGGCTAGCGTCTGCTTCTCCGACGCTGACGAGGGTTCTTGCTACTCTCAGTTTTATTCCACTACAGGTGGTTCTTACGATGAGTACAGCTTCGCTTGCGCTTCTGATGGACAGATTGGCGACGTGTCGGATTCCAGGAGGGTGTCTTCAGTCTCGGATTGTTCGGTGGAGGTGGAGATTCAGAGGGGAGTTCCTGAAATCAAGGTGCATTTGGCGAAAGTCGAGAAAGATTGTAGAATTTGCCACTTGGGTTTGGAAAGTAACAGCCATGAATCTGGTGTTCCTATTGAATTGGGTTGTTCTTGTAAGGATGATCTTGCTGCTGCTCATAAACAGTGTGCCGAGGCATGGTTTAAGATCAGAGGAAATAAGTAAGTAAAAGAATTCTTGCCATTTCCCCCCCTCCTTTTCTGCATACTTTTGGCTTTTGGGTAAAATTATAGATGTCTAGTTGATGTAGTCATAATTGTAACTTTTGTATGTATTGTTCTTATGATGATTGCTTAGACTTGGGATTACTCTTTCTTGTTAGTGTTTTACAGTTTACTATTTGTTAGACTTGAGGGAGTGATTGTACTAACAACCCACAAAAGGCAATAAAAAGTTAAAAAGTTGATTATTTGGGGTGTTAGTTTTGCTATCCTTGGTTAAATTAAGTTATGAGACGAAAAGATGCATGTGAAAAGGAGCAATTTGCTTAATGGAAAAGAAAGTGGGAAGGATATTACGTGTATAAAGGGTGTTGATAGAAATTAAAGTAAAGCTAAAGGCTAAAGCATTAAAAACTCCTCATGCTATGTCTAACTACGCAAACAATTCTTTGCTGTTATGTGCTTTTTTTGAGGTTTAGGAATCTCTCTTTCTTTTCCTCTGGTTCTCTGTCCTTGTAGGAAAGTGGGGATTTGACCTTTATTGATGTATTTCTCTGGTCTTGGTTGAAGATCATTGCTTGCTGGTCCACCACTTTGGAGTTTTTTAATTTGTAGTTGCAGATTCCAGATTTCTTACTTGACATGATTAGAGATTATTGATAATTTTAGATGCCAAACCGTTGGCACAAGAAGTTCCCTGATTCTAAATGTGATTCTAAACTTTCAGCAGATTTTGCATTTGGCATGTTCCGCACTCCATGCATATTTAGATTGGGTTCCATGTTTTGGTGAAAGGATTGTTGATACGATAAATACCATAACCACGGTGGACCTATTGGCATTTGCTAGCTATTGTGCCATCTAACATTCCAGTTCAGTAGTTGATTGGCCCCCATCATTAACCTGGATATTGTATTGATCAGATTAGGATGTGAAACTGTCTAACAATTAATATGATCATGCTTCAAATACTACACATTTTACTGATCTTATTTCTGACTTGAAAGCCAAACAGAAGGTCCACATTAATTAAATTTACTAGTTTTGATGATGAATTCACATGGAATCCATCTTAGATACCGTTCTCATTAAGCTCATATGCTGCCAAGTGTTTTCTGATGTCATCACCTACAAAGAGAGACTCACATTTGGAATTGGCAAAAAATATGCCAGCTAGATGCAAGCTGTGATATCTGAGTTAATGTGCGAGTTTTGAAACTATGCATAAGTTTTGTTATCATTACAGATGAGCACGATTCATAATGTAAAACTGAACATAATGATAATTTATTTGATAAATAGGTTCTTTTATTCATGTGTAATATATTGAAGGTTAGAAGTGGTAGCTTTGCCTTTTCACTGAAATGCAGGGTGTAATGATTGTATGTTGTATCATTAAATCTAGAATGCTGCATGGTCCATTACTCATTGAACACCATTAAGCAATATCCTTACCTCCAATGGTCTTTAGCCTCTCATTTTGAGTTTCATCACTACTGAAAATTTTTTCTTTTGTGATTTGTCATACCTCTCCCAATACTCACTCAAGTCTGCTTAATTGTTTTAGGACCTGTGAGATTTGTCATTCTATTGCACGCAATGTTGTTGGTGTGACTGAGATTGAGTCGACAGAGCAATCAAATGAAGCCAACAGTTCCACGACAACAGCTGCAGTCTCAGGAGCAGCACCACATTCAGACTCTCGAAGCTTCTGGCATGGCCATCGCTTCCTCAACTTTCTCCTTGCATGCATGGTATTTGCATTTTTCATATCATGGCTCTTTCACTTCAATGTGCCATCATCATAAAATCCTGTAGCACAGTTCTTGAACAAAATTGAAAGAATGAAAATAAAGAAACCGAATTACTGTAAAGGAGCCTGGAGAATTTGTTGCTGTGATGATGAGTAATTGGATAGTCTAGGGTCTTGTGATGGTCCATAGGTATTTTACACACGCCGGCTTCTTCTCCATACATGTAGAGAAAGTTTGTTCTATCTAATATATGCACATTCATCATAATTATCAAAACTGTGTCTTGCTTTTGTATTCATAAAGTAGGGAATCACTATATCTGGCTTTAGAAGAGTTTTCGATGGTTGGTCTGTATAATCGTTTCCATGCATTTTGTGCATGTGAAATTTCTCCTCAGATTGCGATTTCAAGAAAATACCTTGTAAAGTATTTATTTGGTGGGAAAGTCTAACAAAATTTTCCTTTTGATAAGTGAGATGCTATCAAGAATAGCATGTAGAAAATTTTCTTTTCAATTCTGGCTGGTGTTTTTCACTTGGCAGAAGGCATTGCTACTTGCAATTGCCATTGCCATCAAAAGTACTGAAGCAGCTGTCATTTAGAACCTAACCTAACCTAACCTAACCATCTTGAAATGCAGGTGCATTAGCTGGTTGTCACAGCTAGTAGCACACTACCATGTTAGGTCCTGTCCATCCGGACAACTTTGGTCCTTGCAAAGATTGTCATCTTTGGGGGAAACTGAATCAAACTTGCAAAGAAATACCAAAACAAAAGTCTTATCATTTTCTGGCAAATTCAGGGAGAGTGAGAAGGTCTAGAGCTGTGATTACTCGGTAAATGGTTTACATTCTTGTTTTCGGGCACCCACATTAATACTTGAAACAACTTTTGTTTTGTATTAGTAGTTGCCTAATCAAAGATATAGGCAATCTTCTGTTCAAAGGGTGAAATTCATTCTTCTATATGATGCTCAAAGTCTCAAGACAGACCCCGGTAAGAGATTGAACAACCATGAAATAATCAAAACCAACAATAAATATTGAAGAATTCTGCAAAGCAGCGAAAGCCCAGAATCATAAATACAAGAGCCCAAAGAAAACTAGGGGAGAGAGAAGAAAAAAAATAAAACAATTGGAAAAAACCTATACAAATTTTATCAGTTTTTGCTTCTTTTGGCTTCCAAGCTGGTGCTATCTTTGAGCGTTTCTTGGCCGTCACTCTCCATCCCTAGGCTAAACAGGCAAGCGGCTTGTAGATACAAAGCTGTGGGCCACTCTGGGGACACCACCTGTGCCTGCATAGCATCCCCAAGGGCCTCTTGTGGCCTATCATTCATCAAGTAAGACAAGCAGCGTCTGGCATAGACGGTTGGTGACACCATGGTCCCGACATCAATGAACTACATAAGACAGACAAGATCTTGAGTCTTTCCTGTATGGCATATTAATGCACAAGGGTCGAATTGACAATGGTAGTATGTTAATGAGTAAGTGAGTTCATGGCCTACTAGCAATAAATTTTCAGAAGAACATTAGGTGGTGCACATGTGGCAAACCAGATAAGCTTAGTCCTGTATATATATAAAAAGAAACCCAGATTTTCTTCCTTGCCATGCTTTTGTAACGTGATGTCTTCTGCAAGAATCACAAGAGGTATAGATTTTGCACATGGGAAACTCACCTGTGTGTAGCAATCAACTGCACTTGCAAAATCCTTAGCCCGAAAAGCAGTATCTCCATGTTTCTTTGAATTCAAGGTTTCCTGCATTTGGCTGGTCCACATTTGAAAAGAAAGCTGAAAAAGGACAGAAAAAAAAAAAAAACAAAATGAATTAGACAGATATTACATGATTGCTGAAGTAACTTTAACTAGGCAGATGGGAAATGATCCTTTGCTCTTTAAGCCACAAAATAATTGGCCATTTTGCAGTCAATTGGTTATGACTCATGGACTAATTCTGTAATTCCATAGCATTTTTTTTTCATTTGTTATCTTGTCCTCCTCCCACAACATGAGTTTGTGGCAGGTTGAGGAGAGCTATCCCTTCCCCGGCCAGTTCAAGATAAAGAAAGTCATATCAACAGTAGTTTGCTTGCCGCTAATGTTTGTTTATATGCTGAAAATGAGTTACAGAACATATTTTCACACCTCATGAAAATAGAACATTAAGGATGGAGTAGCGAACCTCATTAGCGATCCCCTCATCGTCTTTGTATCCCATCTTCTCCAATATTTCATGTATAGCAGTCAGATCCAACCTCAGGCAAGCCTCCCCAAAAGGTGTCAATGACAATGGCTGTTTTGGAGAAGCAGTTCCTTGTGGAATACCCATCAAAACATATGATGGTACCTAGCAAAACTCCATTTAATGAGAAAATTCAATGGTGTTTTACAAAAGACAATCCAAAATAATGAAGGACGGGGAGAAGAAATGTACATAGGTACAAAGTACAATTATGTCATTGAAATGAATAAATGCTGTATGAGGAAGAGTTCAAAAGTTCAGAAGATACCAAAATACAAAAACAACAGCTAGAGAGATATGAACTTGCAGTAGTCAATTCAATAAGCAAAGTTTATGTACCTCTGCTTCCTTCTGGAGTGACAGGAGAGATGTGACAAGGGACTTTGCATTCGGCCTCTCACGAGCTTCATACTGCAAACAGCGAGAGGCTAATCGCACTAACTCTGTTCCATCATCATTAGAGAAATGGCCCTCCAAAGCAGAATCCATCAACATGAGAAAATTCTTGCTTCGAATCAGGTCAAGTGCCTACAAACAGGGCATACCGACACTTAAATTACCATGGACTATTTTAACTCAGATACACTGAAGTCAACAGCATCCAAACGTTGGCATCACATTTTCATTTTAAAAACTAGGAAATCTTTTTGAAATTTAGAACTTCAACATCTCATGAAGTTACTGCAGCAGGCAGTTATTACAGCACCATTCACATAGGAAAATGTTAACTTCTTAAGAATCCAAATCAAGCAAATACTAATTTTCTAACCAATCAATCACATTACATATTGGTACGTCCCGATTCGCAATATGAATGGAACACTAATTATCAAGCTTTGTTTTGCAAAGAAACAAGAATTATTATGAGACAAAGAGAACTTACATGGCTGGGAGGAATATGTTTGCCACTCATGAGATCTAGCATCAAGGTCCCAAAGCTATATACAACACTTTCTGGAGTCACTCTACCTGCCAAAGAAGCACATCCAGACTTTGAGTTGAGATTCCAAAGTAATGCATTTCTTAACATGCAGATGAAATGAACCGTTTGAACACTTAACCCGTTCTCAGGTATTCTGGAGGTGTGAAAGCTAAGTTGGTGCTATAACTCTTGCCATCTCTGCTATTCTTCATGAGGCCAAAGCAAGACAACCTGGGATTACCATCCTGTCAACAAAAGACCCAATTCAGAATCGAAAGCCGAGATGGTTAAAATGGGTGGTTTGACAAGCAAAATCTTCATTAAGTTTACATTATCAAACAAAATCCTGTACGCATTGAGATCATGGTACAAAGCTCTTCCTTTACTGCTACAATACTCTAAAGCTTGCGCCAGGTACAATGCCACCCTCAACCTCATAGCCCATTTCATCGGCTGATTTTCCCCTGACAATTCAGCCCAGTAACTTTCTTTTACTTTTAACTGCAACCTTCATTTTCACACTGGAAAAAAACAAAAACGTACTAACTTACAGTGAAAAAGATGCTTTGCCAGCGTTTCATTGGGCATAAACTCGGCCACCAACAGCCTCTCCTCGCCTTCATAACAACAACCAATCAGATTCGCCAACCGCTCACTCCTTAAACTCCCAACAGCTCTGGCTTCCTCCTAAAACACATTTTGATCATTTAATCTTTACTTGGTTTAATAATTAAAAAATTACAAAACTAAAGGAATGGAATTGAAAACGGACGAGGAATTGGCGTGAATCAGGCCAGGCGAACTTGTTAAACCGTTTAACGGCGACCCAACGGTCATTGTCGAGCTTCCCTTTGAACACAACGTTAGGAGCTTTTTCACCGTGTTCCGACACTATGTTATCGGAAGAGAACCCACACGTGGCAGCTTTCAATTGCTCCAAGCTGAACTCACTGAAACTCGGCCATGTGTTCTTCTCACCTTTGCCTCCATTCTCTGCATGAAAATTACAATCTTTTCTCGACTAAAAAAAATTTTGTAAGAAGAGAAAGACAAACAGAGGAACAGAAGACGAAAGGGTACCGAGGTCGGAGGATTCGAGGACGGAAGCTTTAAGGTGAGACTGAAACCAGCAAATAGAGAATTTAGAACAACGAGCTCCCATTTTTCAAGTCAAACGATCAAACGACGGAGAATCAACGACAAGTGAAATGATCAGACGCTGTGCATTGCTGCTACAATCCCGAACTCTGATCGTCTTGAATCCAAAGTTCTTTCTTTTCTCTCTCTCTGTGTTGGTTCAGCTTTAGTAGTACTTCCTTTCCCTCTCTTTACTATAAAAATCCGAAATTTTTATTGCTTAAAACTTGTTGAAATTTACTCAATTATCCAACCAATTCCAAAAAAGCGCCTTTTTTGTTTATGGGTTTCAGCCTTTTTTCCACAATCTCATCATTTCCTTCCCTCTTTGAGCCTCTTTTCAATTCTCTGGATGGTTTTTTTGGGAAAAATATGCTATGGGTTTGAGGGCTTTTTGGCCCTTTTAGAGGTATCAATACCGCGTTGGCGACGAAGTGGAGGAAGTGGAATCGAATCAAGGGGTGGTATTAGGTTTGGTCTAGTCAAAAATCATGCAAAACCAATGACGTGGAAAGCAGATTTCACGATTGTGTGTCAGTTCTGGTCTTAGATTTGGCGAAGTTGCATTAAGAATTTCTTTTATTATTTTTAAGTAACTCACTCTCACTTGTGTTATGTCCTCATCAGATTATAATCCGATTCTGCTGAACTAGATTCCTTGACAGGGACCAATCTGCCATTTCTTTTGGCGCAAGAACATGCAATTTGGGTTCAAAAGTTCACACTTGGTTTGTTGAAAAATGGGATAATTTAAGTGGAAGTGAGGGAAATGAATATGTAATTCTGCAATTTGGGTTCTTTAAGTATCACGTTTTGCATGACAAATTCACCGTGAAACAAGAATCGTGTTTTCTGACTATGAGCATTCAGCATGATCATCTCGAAACAGATCAGTACTCATCTTGTCGTTAGAAAAAGAGAAAACAGAGCATAAAAGCCTTTTTAGGAAGATGTCTCGTTGAGGAATGAGGGCATGGGATGGGAATGGTAGCAGGTTGTAGGGAATTAGTGGGAAAACCATGTGATCATTGACAATGAAGCAAGTTGTCATTTGGGTTTTGACTCTATCAACCTTTTCTTTCTATTTTATTTTGCAATAAACAGGATGGAATTCCAATAATGTCAATCCAAGATACCTTAATCAATGGAAGAAAAGGCAGATGGCTTTTCTCAAAAGTGAATGAGCAAAGGCCTTTCCCAATGCCCTTTTCTGAAACTTATCAGAATGAAATGGAACTTCAAAAAAAAAAAAAAACTTCAGAATTTCAATCTGTTTACTGCATATATATTTAACCAGTGGTCACTGAGGAAACAAAATATGAAATCTGGCTACAAGTATATGTTGCCATCAAGAAATGGACCCAAAGAAATCAGATAGAACAAAAAAAACATAGAGATCCCTGTTGCAAATTAAGCATGCCCTGGTCACACTCTCATCCACAAAGGGATAACAAGAAACAAAAGAAATCAAGAGAGAGAGTCCATGTCTGACAGGTGGTGACATAATTAGTACCACCCACTTAGGGTTCAAGAGGACCCCTTTTGGCTTTTTACAGGGAAAAAAAAGGGGAAGGAGAGGGGCATGAAAAAGGAGAAAGGTGGTCGTTATGCAGACATGAAACAATGATGGAAATTGCATCTCCTTTCTCTCAGGCTGGCCTCAGCCCTCTCAATCAGACATTGCCATTCTTCTCCCACCTCTTCTCTTTATTGACCAACTTTTTTTTACAGCTTAAATTGCGCCCAGCATCGCTTTTCTGGTCATCCCACCACAGGTGGGCGCCATCAACCACTCACTTGCCCTTGCTCACAAGATCACCGAAGAAATATGGGGCCTCGTTGCTGTCATATTGTCGACACAAGCACACTCCAAAGAAAGCCCACATGGGCAAAGCAAGGCTAGCTGTTAGACAGCCCATGTCCTTGAAATTTTAACATTGATACGCGACAAAATGATACAAATACAAATAAAGAATATAAAGATAGACTTAAAGACATACCCTGCCTTTGTTTGCATCCTTTCCAATAATGTTAGAGATAAGATTAGATGGATCGTATTCAAATTATACCGTGTTTGGACACGGTTTGTGATCTAAGAGCTCCTTTTTCCAAAAGGGTATTGCAAAATGTTTTACGTATTCAATCTTTATGCATCCCCCATTCACGTCCACATGATCTTCTCAATTGGAACTTGGCAGTCATATCGACTTATCCCGCTCCCTCTCTGGTACCGACAATCACTTAAATAAGGTATGTCTTCGTATCAGAACCACGTCCATGTTGCATTTGAGTTCTTCAACACGGCCACGCTGCTTCTGTTGGATTCTTTAGGCAGACAAATTGTTCTTGGTTTCACATTCTCCTCAATGTGTTGGAAATGGTCAGCAAATTCATTGTTATCATTAGTTTTTCGGACATATTTTCCAAGTTCTTGCTCTGGTACAAAATGAGGCATTTCATCAGAAGAGATCAATCCTTAAACCTTTTGGTCTTCATCTTGAATACCCCTCATTCATCCACTACATTTCGATTTCAGAGAGTTTTCCACAGATCTTAAATGCCTTTCATGGTACTTAACTCATAAGTTTCATAAGATTTGTTGGCTGAAATGTGCAGCAGTTAAGACGTAACCGAAAGTGTAATTGGAACATTTCAAGACAAGTGTATCCAACGACCACGAAAGGTGAAGCAGCCTGGCGTAATGATGCAATGAAAAAGAAGCTTTCCCTGCACATAATGGCACCCATCAAAATGGACAACTGGCGCCCAAGAACATAGACAATACGCATTAGCTTACATCACCAGCACATGCAAACAGTAAGGAAATGGAATGTCACGTGCTTCCCTTCTGTCAATGCACCATCGGCCATTTTAGTTGCAGGAATCAGAGTTTTTAAAGCCTGGCAACCACAACCATCTGACCATCAAGGGGGCCACAGTTACCTACCCTTTTTTAACTAATACTCTAAATTCTGAGATCTTGCATCATACTTTTTCAGCTTTTTTAGTTGGTTTTTTCAGTTCTATTAAAGATTCAAGTCCCCACCCTGCAATCCTGCATTCAAATGACATATATATATATATATATATATAAAGAGAGATTTAATAGTCACTTAAAAGTAGTTTTATATCTCAATGGCCTTCGGCATTGAGAGACAATTATATTTCACCATTTGACATTGTGGGCAGAAAACAGCAGAGTATTCCAACAGCTACAGTTAATGAGGGTACTATCAACATGAGAAAAGAGAATGACAACAGCAAATAGGAACTTGGAAAATTCCATGATACATGTCGATGCTGATGATGACTTTGATGGTTTTTAAACCAACGACATTGGAGGACTGCAGTGTACAAGCGCACTACTCAAGTTCTTTTTTTTTTTTTTCTTAAGAATACAAATCAAATTTACCAGTCTTGGAAGAAGCTAAGCCTTTAATCCAAGATTATAAGGATTCAAGCAGCCCAATTACAGTGATAGCAGCAGCTTCCATCATCTATGCACCATTCATTGCAGTATCAACATGGATCCCATTGGCATCTTCTAGAGTCTTGCCATTAACTTGAGTTCTCAGCCTCTGAACAGATAAAAGAAAACACAAACGCAAATCTAAATTAGATATCACCATCAAGGTATTCAAAGAGGAAAAAACCTTTGACCAATAAAATTACTATACCCAATCTGCAGGGTCTATAGAATTCCCATTCAACAGCTTGTGATTCTCTTCTTTGGTCTTACTATCCTTGTCTTTGGTGCTCAATGGTAGCAACAGAGGTGAACTTCCATTGGATCTGTCAGGCAATTCTGCAGCAATATTTTAGTGTTAGAATCACTGCCAAAGGTTATGACTAAACCAGCGGGAGAAAAATTAAAAGATAGTTAGACCAAATTAGATACGATCAAAACCTGGTAGTTTCTTGTCTATGAAGAATACCACTAAATTAACAGTATACCTGCAGAAAAATTGTAATGCCAAATTAAAATTAAAAAAAAATAAATATTAATGATAACTAGAAATTTTGAAAGTGCAATTCATACCATGCGACAACTACATCAACTGTGTAATGTTTGCGGGATGCTACAATCAAGAAACTTTGAATAATTGCTACCAACCAAGCAAACTGCTTTATAAACCTGCAATCACACAACAATACAATCAGAAACCAATCAATTGGCTACTCATATGTATGTCAATACATCAAACTAGAATGCATTGCCCCTGATCCAAACATTTTGATTGCAAAAATCTTATAAGCATGGTGCTCAACATAATCTCTTGATGTTCCCAATAGTTATGGTTTTTTTGCCCCCTTATCTTCAGAGTTAATGGCTAAAATCAAGTAATATGAATAAGCCATGTTTACCTTCGTGTGCCATATTTCTGATAGGTGAGCACAAAGACCAGGGTGAAGATCATGTGTGATGAAAAAATCAAGTCACCACAACCATATATTACACCTCGAGGAACTGCAAATTTGACAAGCAAATAAGCCAAAATATTTATAGAACACAACATATCAACTAAATATTTAAAAGCAACATATTGAAATTTTCAATAAAAGAAGACTACATACAATTAATTAAGAGGACTTCTAGCACACTCTCAGGTTTTGGCAACCTAGCAAGTTTCGAACCCTGTAAAAAACACGAGTTTTTTACTAAAATGTTCTTAAAATCAAATTTCATTTCTTACATTAACCCACAGAGAACAAATGTTCAATGCAGAAAAGAATTAATAAAAGAATATCATTTCAAAAACTAAACATAAAGTTGAGAGCATATACACACAGAAGTTCAAGACTCTACCTCTCGGCAATGATAATTTGGACCCGGAAGCTGAGTTGAATAGAATGTGATGATTCGGAGCATCTGAGAAGCCTGCAGCAAATAAATAAACAAAGGAAACAAACAACTGTAAGTGAAATACTGTGGAAATGCTTAACGTTTCATGATCCACCAGTATTTATTAAATTAGTAAAGTTAGTTGAACAACTTCAGCATTGAGTTCAGTTTTATTGGACAAGTTATTGATGAAAATGGTACTTTGAATTGATGGACACCTTTGGTCATAAAGAAAAAGGCAGGAAAGGATAGATAATCTTCCTTTTTGTAATAATATCCTATTAAAACAAAAATGAGTTCACTTGAGTCTGGACTGCTATCGCACAAGGGTTGAATAAGCTCATGAAATTGAATAAGCAGGTCAACAAATTACTAGCTAGAAGAAAAGGACAATTATTCATCCAATATTTAATAGGAGAATCCAACAACGCTTCAGTTGATTCTATCTTGAGCATGATAACATATATTGGTGAAATTTGACAGAAGGAAGAACCTAAACATTAGTCCCACAACAATGCCTATATTGTGTGCATATGTAATCAGAACAAAGATATAGACTAAGCATCATTACTTACAACTAAAAATGCTAGCACCCGGCACCAAACTAGAACTGTGTAGATTTTTTTGCTCTTCATGATGAAAGGATGGAAAGTCCACTGCAAATAGTGATTCACATGTTAGAAGTGGAGACACAAAGATATCAATAGAACTGAAATAAGAGAACTGCAATATCCTGTACTAAACATGTGAGAACTTAATAAAACTACTGAATGAAATTATCAATAGAGAAGGAAATAAGATAAAAAAAGTCCAACAACAGGGGAATAACTTTACCAAAACAAATGACAAAAAGATAAAGGTGAACACCGTCTCACTAATGTAAGCTTTATCTTGCCCAAGCTCCTAAATATACAAAAAAGTTAAATGTAAGAAAGCATTTCATCAAATACTGGGAACATGATAGAAATAAGCAAAGAGCAAAAACAAAAGAGGTTTGTTCTTACTGGAAGCAGAATGAACCCAAGATCCTGAAGTGTTGGACCTGGCTGGTGAAGATAATGAACTCCTCGGGCAGCTAGACCATGAATGTACTGCAGAGAAGAATGCACATTTCAGAACCACAACCAATGAAATATGCCCAGAAATTAAACATATACTTGAATTTGGAAAATGCAAGCACTGCACAAGCTTGGATGATCAGAACGTCTTTCGAGAAGCAATTAAAAATAACATACTAAAGTTTAAACAAACGACAATGACATCCACGTCAAAATTTTCATTGCTAAAGCAATGTTATCTGTGTGAGCCATGATAGAGATTTATCTTACGCTAAAAGAATAAGCTTCATTTCTCTAAGTTACAAGTATAAGAAGCCACGATCGTTACAGTTTACCAGATCCTACTTTTTTCCATCAACTCCTCTCAATCCAAAAACTTGGACACAAGGTAAACTCTTTTCTGTGCTAAATTCACTACTTTAACATGTTAAAAAAAAAATGGGAATGAAATAAATGTTTGGAATTATTCAAACGAAATAGGTATTGAAAAATAGAAATGGTTTAGTTTGAATAACTATGGAAAAACAAAATGAAAACCTGAAAAATGAGGCCGGCAAGAAGGTACTTCCAATTGTCTAGAAGAAGGTTGACCTCTGTAGTTGTCTCTGCACAAATTCTCTTCCATAACTACAAAAACAAAAACAAAAGACTTAAAACCAAAAATACCAAATCAAAAACCCCATAAATTCCCCAATTCTCGTGAACAAAGAACAAGAAAAGAGAAGTAGAAGAACCTTTGAAGCTTCGCGACCAATGTAAAGCGTCATCTTGTTGTCGTGTAACAACCAGTTCCATAGTACTTCAAAACCCACCAGTTAAGGTCAACATCATTTATAAATCAAAAACAAAACCGCTCAATCTTCTCCAAAACCCCCTTCCACCAAACCTTAACCACCCCAAAGATTAAAAAAAAGAAGTTAAAACGAAAAAAATTTGTTTATGTTTTCTCTCTTTCCTTCCTCCGATAACCAACTTCAATCCACCACAACTCAGAAAACACCGCCTGCTTAATCGATTCTCCAAGCGATCAGAGACTCGACGATCCACGATCAAGATCGAGAAACCCAGGAAGACAAAAGAAGAAGGAATGAGGAGAAAAGGGTTGAATTCAGGCTTCTTCGGCTGTCGATATAAATGAAGAAAATTTGGGTTTTTCTCCAATAATAATAATAATAATAAATAAATAAATAAATAAAAGAAAAAGAAAAGAAAAGTCTGTGAGATTCTGTTACTCGGTCTCTCTCTCTCTGTGTTTTGGGGGCGGGGGGTGTTGTTATTCCCTGCTTTTCTCAGCTTGAAAACGCGAGTTCAACACGGAGAGGCAGTTGAGATATGAGAATTGGGACAACGAGCCGAATGGGAAGCATATAAAGAGGCCATTTTCACTCTTCTCTCAAATTAAAATAAAATAAAAATAACTTAGCTGCTATTTAATCTAAATTATTATTGCTCGAATTATATAGTTTAAATAAAATAAATTCATATATCTAAATTATATATTATAAATACATGATATATGATATTAAAATTTATTTAATTATTTATTAATATTAAATTAAAATAAAAATAAACACGAATCAGTCAAAATCTTTCTCTGTTGATGAAAAATTAATATAATTATAATCATATCAATAAAAAATAAAATAAGTTTGATATTATAGTAAATATATTTTTAAAAATTATAACAAATTAATTCAATTTTGATCGAATCATTAAAAATATATTTTGTTTTTTTTTTTTGTTACTATATTGCCATTGTACCTCATTCCTCTATTAATGGGAAAGTGAAAGACGGAGGCTTCTAGAAACTAGATTTCTAATTCCTTAATTCGATTCAATTAAAGGTGAAAAAATAAAGAGAAACAACGGCAGTACTTTTTTCTTTTTTTAACTTTTTACCTATGCCATTGGGAGTTAAGTGATGCGGTAAATATTTTTGTTTTTTCATGTCCCCCAGGCCTCGGGCCTGCAAATCCCGGGTAAAAAATATTCGTCAAACTTTGAAGTCCATGTACGGTTGATTTACTAAAATACCCTTCATGAGGGCGCTGGGTGAGACAGTCACGAGCGTCTCGGCTTACGAGAAAATGAGCAGACCCTTTTTTACTTTTCTTCGTCCCACGTCTTGATTTTCAAATTTTGAAAGGTTTGAGGCAGCGGAGGATAAAAGGTTGACCAAATGATGGGCCATTAAAAAAATGTTTTATTAAAATAAAAATTTATAAATTAAGGGGTGAATTAGGTTTAGGTTTATATGATGCACACTTCTTGTTATATACTATCCCTAAACTATCGGGTGTAATTTTATAAATATTACAGAAATAAAAATTTAAAATTATTTAAAAATGAATATTTAATGATTATGATTATTTAATTTTTAAATAAATTTATATAGTTATATATTTATGAGGTGACATTCTTTAATTATATGATAATGTATAAATACAATACACCAACAGCAGTGTCTAGTTTAAAGACTTACTACTATTTGAAAATAGGTTGCTTTGGTTTGATTAGAGTAATAAAATTATTTAGCTCAAATTATATATAATATAATAATTAAAAATTAAGAGATGATGGTTGTCACTTTACCACCATCCCCAATTGATAATGTATTAAATATAAGGATGTTAATAATATAAATGGAGGATGGATGATTGAAAATTTAGAGGGTGATTAAGTTGAAGTCAAGAGTGGGAGGGTAATGATTGGGAGGGGGGACAAAGCCACGTGGGAGACTCATGTTGAAGGCACCACCTCAGGTTTGATTGATGGGTTAATTTTTCTTTTCATGTGCCCATATGCAAATACTCAGATTTCTTATATGCCAGTATGTCTGTCAATTTGTCATTACTTGGTTAACCTTTACCCAATGTCACATGCTACTTTTTCTTACTATATATATATATATATATATATTTAAAAAATAGTATTAATTTATTATGTGGACTCCTACTTAATAAACAAGTCACTTAATCTATGGATTAAGATCTAAATTTATCATTTTATTCAGAAAGATGGATAAAAATAGTTAAAAATTAAAATTTTAATTATTTTCAGACTAAATTAGAAAACAAGATGATTAAATTACGTTGTTTCGAAGATGAGTGATGAATTCGATCCATTATTTTAAATAAAATAATAAAATTGAGTTTTGTTTTTAATCGAAAATAAAAAATTTCGTACATTTATTAATAAGGAACATTAATATTAGTACTATTATATTTCATTCATGGTACATATACTTTGTATGTTGTCCATGTATTACATATTGACATCTACCACATACTCATCTCTAATTACTATTGGAAAATGACTTCCAAGTACCAATAAGTATTTGAGGTGAAAAGGAATGGATAAGAAAAAGTTGCTATTATCAACCTACAAGTGAATTGAGAAAAAAAAAAGTGAAAAATAGATTGGAATAATTGATTGTACCTTTTTTTTTCTTCTCAATTGATTGTAGTACTATTTCTTAAGTGAAAAAAAAAAATCATGAAGTGACACAACGGTCTAATTCTCTCGACCGTCAGTACAGAATATAATAGTTATATACAATCATTTAATCATAGAGTGTCATTTTATAAACGTGTAAAGTTTTTTAATATAAATATTTATTTTTTAAGATTCTTAACGATAAAAAAACATGTCGATAAAAAGAAATGTGAAATTACCTACTTTAATCAAACTTGTACCAATCTTATATGTGAAAACTAGTGTCGAGTGGCTCCGATGAATTTTACAAAAATCATATAATAATTTGGAAATTTCTTATTGAATTGTCTTGACCAACTTTCAAAACTCCCAAGAATTTATGACCTAGAAAAGCTAATAATGCAAAACTTTACTTATTTAGTTATTCATGGAAAGAAGAAGAATTTGGTTGGGTTGTTGGTTTACTTTTCAGCTTACTAAAAATAAGAAAAGTTTATTAAGAAAAATGGAAAATTCAGATTCCATTGCCTTCCTCTTGAACTAATATTACCTTACCTAATTGACAATGTGAGAGTTTTGAATAGTTTATAGCAGAATTTTTTTGACATTTATGTTGTTATATATTACTTTCCATGAGTTTATTTATTTTATGAATTAAAAAAATAAAAATTTCTTTTAAAATTACTTGTTTTAAACACCTCTTCTTCGACTCAAAGACATCTAATTATACTGTTTTTTTCTTCTTCTTTTTAATTAAACCACTATTTCAACAACTTTACTTGTTTATTATTTTTAAAATTATTTTCAATTAACCCTTTCGTCCTAAAATATTTAATCTTTTTGACTTTCACGGGAATTAAAACAAAAGGTTCTAATTTTTTATGCATTTGATGTTAAAGTTAGAAAAAATTATAATATATATGTTCAATTGAATTGTTTTTAGGCTCATAACAAATGAGAATGAAAATTAGTGCATAATCCCAAATCTTGTTTGAATAGTATCAAGAATCTTGACCCCCAAAAAACTAAAAACAATCTCTCTATCAAGCATATACTATGATTTTCATTGGAATTTGCCTGAAATCAAAATCAAACTTTTCTCTATCTTTTACTTTAGTGGGATTTGAATAATATTTGGACCCACTTTGTCATCAATATTATTTATATATATTTGAAATGGCTTAGAGGGCCACTATTTCAAAGATATTTGAAAATTATAAGCTTTGTTTTTTCTAGTAGGACATGCTTTTCTTGCATCCATTAATGAAGTTATAATTGCTCTTAGGTGAAACCACCTTTTTCCCATGGTTTGATATGAAGGAAATTATTTCTTCTTTTGGGTATTAACAATAGAGTTTGGGGTCTTTTCATTTTTGCCCTAGGTTCATTGAATAATTTCCCCCCCTCCCCCATGGTACACCAAATTGCATGTAGAAGGTACAAAAAGTGAATCAACTATGATGGAAAATGGTTGGAAAACTAATCTTTCATGCTAGGCACCAAAAGATAGGGAAGAAAAAAAGAAAACACTACTACAATTGGTGGGTTGTATGCCTTTAAGTCATAGTCCCATAGACTCATAGTTCATGTATAGTTTCCAAATCTACCTTTATTGTAAAAGAATTGCGATTCAAATCGTAACTTTAAGTGTTTTTTTAACTTTCATAAAAATTAGACTGCTAAATAGTTAGAAATGGAGGGAATATGTGTGTTTTTTGGGGGGGAATTAAAAGATGGAAAGGTCAGATTAGTGCTTTGGGTGACAGTTAAGGGCAGTTATGGCAATTCAATTAGAGAAAGGCAAGGACTTAGTCCTTTTGTCAACCAAATATTTGGATGAATGAAACCAGAAAGCAGACAGCGGGAGTGCGGGCATGCTTCGTGGATTTCAACGAGTCTATAGTCAATGGTCCTTATTGCCGACGGGCCGACCCGTCCCCCATTCAAAGGGACAAAATGTAACAAACAGTACCGAAACCTCGAAAAAGATAAAAGATTAGAGACGGGAATGGAAAATACGTATACGGATATTCAGTATTATTTAAGTTATTTAAATAAAATTAAAATATTATTTTTCGTAATTAACTCGATTTTAACAAGTTGCATGAATCCAAATTAGGAGGGAAGGGACATAAATCAGCGGAGGCGGCTTGCTTGAAACGTGATGGCGACTTCTCTATTTGTCTCTCTTCTCATAAACAAACTCAACTCTTCTTGGGCATCACCGTTTACCCTCAATTTTATTTTTTTTAAACATTAAATTTGAAATAAATCAATTTTTACGATATTCCGTATCCAAATAAGACTCCAATTTAATCAAAATATATAAATTTATCGATTGAATCAATTTCTACGTTTTTGTTACCAATATAATAGTCGCATTACCTCTTTTATTTATCTTTGGCTTGGGCATAATTGTTTTTCTTTATTAAACTATTTTGGGTTTCTTTGTGAAGAGAATTGACATTTAAATAATTAATTAATAATTAAAAATAAAAATAAAAATTATATTTGATATATTGATAATATATAAATTCTCGTAAGTCAACAACACAGCAAAATTTCCGTAAATGAAAAAAAGCCTACTACTTAAAAACCCACAGCCAAATTAAACTTGCTTTCTTGAAAGAATCCAACAGCATAAACTTAGCATTGACAGCATGTTTCTGCCGATCATGTGGTTAGGTTAGGTCCGGTCCGGGAGGGGGACCCTGTCACCCTGGAAACTCAAAGGAAGGGACCTGACCTAGCCGGGTGTGGCTAATTTGTTTGTTGCCTTTGAACCTTTCAGCTTCTGGTGTTTGCAGAGTGTGGTACCAAATTCCCAATACATGAGCAGCACCTTTCAAGCACCTAACACAGTGTCAGCATCACCCCCCTTGGGTTTACAATTTGCTAGGGTGTTTCCGTTTAGTACCTAGTCAAATTAGAGCCACATAATATATCATCTTTTTATAGAACAGGATTGACATGATCATGCCATGAATTGTCAATTTTATTTCCACTAAAGAAATTGAAAATCTTGGGATTTTTGTACATATTATATAGAATACATTTTCCACATTTTTTGGGTTTTTTTTTTTATGTTGAATTTGTCCATTTTCTGGAAGATCTTCTAAACTTATGACAATGGGAGTTGAAATCAGATGGAGAAACTTAACTTCAAAGTCTCTCCAGGCTTTCAAGCACATGCTACACCTTCCATACAACTAAGGTTATTAAGGTGTAAGGTTGGGTCAGGGATTTTCTTTCCTTGCATGTATACATCTTAATCAATACGGTTTTCGTTTCATTTTCTGTATTCATTATTTAAAAAAAATAAACAATTAAAGACGAAAAGAGTAATACGATTTCCGTATTGATTTTTATTTTTTTTTCCAATTTTTCTTCCCATATACTAATGGGTTTTTTAAAATATTTTTCGTCGCGCCATCCATTAATATCATATTCTTATTGTTTTCATCATTATTATTCCATTAAAATGAAAACAAAACTTGTCCAAATGAACCCAAAGAAAGAAACACTAATGTTACTTTCAAATAACATCATGATTGTCTCAGTTAGAATTATTGGTGCATTTTGCATTTCAAAAATAGGAAACTGCTTAAGAAATTGATGTAGATTTCAAAGGGTAGGAAACTTCTTGGAATGTCTCATCTGTCTGGAGATTTTTCCATATCCTTCCCAGGAAGGAAAAAGGGCAAGAGAAGCTTCCAAACAAAAACAAAAAAAGGGCCAAAACTGAATCAATCAGGCTTGAATTTAAGCCCAAAAGAATCAGATTGGGCTTGATTCTTTGAAACTCTTGTCCTTTCTTCCATGTCAATTGATTTTAAAAGATACCCTTTGTTTCATTCAAGTAAAATTAATTGTTTTTGGAAGTTATGAAATTGTTGAGGAAAAAGATTTTATGTTGAATTTGGTGGTCTTACTAGACATTATAATATAGTGTACTACTATCTTTGAGCATGTGATTAGTTATAATAAACCAAAAGTATTATAACAAAGAGACAAGCTTAAATAGCAAAAGAGTCTTTGAACTATGATAATTTCTGTAACTAAAGGATCTAATCTTTTATCGCACCTATACCGACTCTTAATCTTTTGATTTGTTTCCAAATAGGTTTTTAATCTTACTGTAAAATTAGTTTGCTGTTAAATTTAATTTCAATTGATTTTTTTTGTCCATGTGATATATGATATGATTGACACATTTGATCACTGTTAATATGACAGGTGGTATGCCCCAATTGATATTGAATTCAACTGTAATTAGAGTTTATTTAGATACAAATCAAAATTTAAAAACTCGTTTGAATGAGGAAAAAAAAGGTTTAGGGACTTAGTCAGGAAATAGATGAAAAGATATTTAATCAAACTTTCTCTCTAAAAAAATATGGGAATAATATTTCGGCCTACAAAATTGACCTATAGCTAATCAATGCTAATAACTCAAACCCTGACAGTGCAAGTGACATATTATTCTCTTATCTTGTGTTTTAAAAGATTTTTTCTTCCCCAGTTGTTCTTAAATTAAGCCGAGTTTGATTTGTGGGAAAGGTGCAAGTAATCAACAAAGAAATATATTTATACATATATATATATATATATATAATCACATAGAAAATCAAATACATGATCTGTTGCTTGTTTGAAACGTCTGAGTTAACAAATAGGGAAGTACAGGATACCATAAAATAAATATAAGCAAGAGTACCATTAACTACTTCTTCTTCTTCTTCCTTTGTTTTTGGGGGTTTTCAAAGACTAAATCAAGAACTTAATTAAGTAAATGAAAGGACCATTAAGCACAAGAATTCTTTGGAAGTTTAAGCAAGGAAAAGAAACAAAGCAAGGCCACATCCAAGACAATGGAGAAAACCCCTCCTAGACCAAAATTCAGGCTGCCTTAAACCTCATAACCCGACAGGTGTAGAAGTCACAGAATGTTTCCAGAGCAAGCAGAGCCAAGAGCAAGAAGGAGGCGAGAAAAGTGAGAAACCTCCAGGAGGAATATATGTACTTCTTCAGGATTTTGTTTGTCTTCACTCTCAGTGTGTTATCATAGTATCGGTTGACTTTTGTAATAGCTTCATCTATGTTTATGTCCCTATCTTTTGGCTCGATGGATTCACTCAACCCATTGAACAGTCCGGCAATCTCGACACTGTACAAATCACCTTTGATAACGTTTGCTTTCTTCAGCAAATTCACGTCTTCATCATTATCTATGATCCCATTCATTAATTGGGTGTATCGAGTGAAAGGCAAGGACTCTGATTTATCCTTTGACAGGCTTTCATATGCCACTAGGTTTCTCAGTATCACTTCTGAAGTAAGCTTCGAGCTGAGAATGTTTTCTGGGTCAGGCGCTGAGTTCAAGGTGATGACAGGAAGGTAGAGAGTTTGGTTATCGTATTTGATGTGATTGATGCCGTCACAGGTGGAGAATTTCAATCCTGCATTGTTTAGCTGTGAGGCTGTGGGAATCCAAGATCTGTCCCTATCGAAAAAATCGTGAGGGGTTATTCCAAGTAGTTCAAGCGAACTGAGAAGTAATGTCATGAGCTTTTCAGGAAGTGCTGCGAAGCGGAATTGTAGCTTAGATAACGTAGCTAGGAGCTTTTTGAAGACACTACAATCCGGGTTACTAGGGATCTCCATTGTTGAATCCTGCAGCTCATCCTCTTTCTCTTCCTTGGAAGAAGTGTTTATGACTTCTTTGGGACAAATGATCATTTGGTAGAAGAGATCTAACAAATGCTTATGCTTGACGACTTCTGAAGTTGAGGGTTTGAAGGTTAATTGAAGCGGAGAGAGAGTCTCACAAAAGTCAACCAAAATCTGGAGGTTATCAGACCCAGGCCTCTTTTCTGCTATTGCTTTCAGCACTATCATTGGAATTTGGTTCTCAAGCATTAGCATGTCTCTAAGGATCATATCAAGGTCTGGAGTCCTTTCTGAAAATTCAGCAAAAGGGTTCTTCCCGAACGAACCAGGCAGATTTTTGTAGTAATATAGAGCAGAATGAAGCACTTTGAGCAGGGACAAACCATCAATGGCCAATATCCATGCCAAAGTATCGGCGTGGATGTTTAAATGTCTTTGGTAACAGGTCCGGATAAGAAACTCCAGTCCCTCAATTTGAGCAACCAGCTGTTGAAAATCAACAACAAGCCAATCCTTTTGTGCTTTCACCGCCGCAGCTACTTTGAACCTCTGCATCTGATAGAGCTTGGGCCGGAAATGGTGATACGGTCCAAAGGCTAACAGCTGTGGAGCATAAGCTACAGGATTGGCAGCACGTAGCTGTTCAGGCACTTCAAAGACAGAGACAACAACTTCTTTAGCTTCTCCATTGTTCTCCAGGATGTCCTTTATTTCCACCACCCAATTTTCTTCAGGGAAACATGGACTGATAATTGACTCTGAAAAAACCATATTGCCCTGTCTGGTTAAATTTGGCCGGCTATATCCTGCGTTACCGTCTCTTAACTCTTTTATATAGCGATTGAGTAAATTACATAGAAACACTAAAGTCAACTTGCATTGGAGTTCATTGCGGTTGAAACTAAAAGTACTTGAAAAGATTTAAAAAATGAAATGGAGATCTGAAATCAAAGAGGACTTAGTCTGAGCAAACGTACGTTGCCCCAAGGGAACAGCTTTTGATTGGGGCTAGTTGGCTATTTGTTTATAAAACTTACCTGCAGACCTTCTCACTTCCACGCGGATCAGATAACGTTGTTTGCATGCTGGAATTTGCAGTTTTTAAAGTAATTCCCATTCTTCAAATAAAGCTAAATTGTCTGCGCCATTGAAAATTGAATCGTCTGCAAGATTCTACTTGCTAAAAAATTTTTCCATAACGAGAACGATGGTTCCTTCTGAGTAGGAGTATTCATAAATCTTTCATGAATACCAAAACTCAGCTCTTCATCAGGCCCATAGCTTATCTAAGTTATTTTAGCCCATGTCCGAGTTCTATTCAACTGGATTATTAAGCCCATTACCTTTGTTCTCGTTGACCTGAAATGCCCTTCGACAGCAATCTTTTCTTTTCTGCTTCCTGTCGTGATCTCACAGAAGATAGAGCAAACAAAGCAAAACCCTTTTAACTTCAAAACCCAAAACATTGATTTTTACTCTTTGTTATAATACCTTTCTATGTAAATAACCTTGCCTTTCATGGCACTCCAGGGATCTAGCTTTTGCTACAATGTAAGTTTAATTTTCTCCTGGTATCTTTATTGGTAATTCTGTTCATAGCTGAAGTTTCAGTTGCTATTGATTCCTTGAATTTGAATAAATGGGAAATTTTTATCTTTTAATCTAGTTAAAAACAGTTCGAGCTCTTAAATTTAAATCCTATTGATATGGTTCCAAGCTCACTTTTGATATCAATCTATTTGGGATAAAATGACTTCTTGAAATAATGGCAGCTATAATTTTTCTCTTACAACTATCTATATTTCAGTTTTCTCTGAATTTTTCTTTAATTGTTCCAGGTGAATGTTAATTGCGTGCCATGTTCAAGCACGAATAGTTTCAGGAGTCTTCATTGCTTTTCTCCACCACCTCCAAAGCGATGTCATGTGGTTTTAGCTAGGACTTCAACAGGAAACAGAACAGAGTTTTTTGCGGGTCCATGTCTGTCCAAGTTGCCAAGTGGCAGACCTCGTAAGTTTCTTGGCTTTGTAGTTGTCTGCAATGTTCTTTCTTCATCTAGGCCCAGGTTGTGTATGAAAAGCAGGCATTGTAAACTGTGTTCCTTTTTCTCTCCATCATTGCAGCTTCTCATCTTGCATGTTCTTCTAAAACTGTTACTTAATTCTTTGTCATCTTTGTTCTGGAAAATCGCATGGCTTGTTCATCAACTGCTAATGTAATTTCAGTTGTTCATGAAGAATGTCTGGTTCTAATTTTAGGATGCACAGTGTATTTCACACATTGTTGCCACATTGAGCATGTTTTTGCATTAAACAAAAATTTTTCCTCGGAGTTTTCTGAAATTTTGCTTACAAATTAATTGTTAAGTTGGTTGATCTAGTCCTTCTGGTAGATTGTTATCCATATTTCAAGCCCAAATTTAGCTTCCATAGAGTGCTTCAATTTGTCTTTTACTGGAAGAATTTATTTCCTTATTGGACTTGAGTTTCACGCAGGTCTAATTCTTGATAATTTAGTGCAGCACCTTTTAGAGAAAATTCGTGTATGTTATCGTTGATCCCTTGTCAAGCAAAAAGTGATGACCTCGAGGGAACCCTTAGCGGTGAAAGCATCATATTGGATGAACAAACCTTACAAAGGGACCTGCAGAATGCCATTGAGGAAGAAAACTATGCCCAAGCAGCAAGAATCAGGGATGACCTTCGAGTCCTCCATGAGAATAGCAAGGCTTCAGTACTGGCAGCAAATTCTCGGTTTTACGATGCTTTCAGGAGAGGGGATCTAGCCGCCATGCAGAACCTTTGGGCAAAAGGAGATGATGTGTGTTGTGTGCACCCAGGGGCAAACGGAATATCAGGTTATGATTTCGTAATGGAAAGCTGGGAAGTGGTATGGATGAACTACGAATTTCCACTAGAGATAGAGCTGAAAAACGTTCAAGTTCATGTTAAAGGGGATGCTGGATATGTCACATGCATGGAATTCATCAAGACGAAAGGTAGCAGTTGGGGAGGACAGTTTGTAACAAACGTGTTCGAGAGGATTAACGGTCAATGGTGTATATGCATTCACCATGCTTCTCTGGTCGACTTGTGAAATCATCTGCGCTTTTTCATCGGTATGTTCTGCACTTTTGAGTCAATTTATCAATGTATATTCATTTTGGTCTGTAGAACTGATTGTTTGAACTCCTGAAATTCGGGTGGATGTTAGCATAAATCGAGTTATTTCTCGAAGTATGTTCTAAATGGTTTAAACTTCCATCAACCTTCCCCCTGTTTCTTTCGTGCTAAAGTGCACATTGTTCAGTTAATGTAGTCAGCTTGCTTCATGATAATAACAAGGTTGTCTCCCTGCTCCAAAAAGGATATGCATTCTCGAACATGGATGATCTATGTGGGTATTTCAAGCCAAAGCTTTTCCTACATCTTTTATGTAAATTTGTTGAAGTAACATTCCATACATTATGCAATCAAGAGAAACTTTATATGAAACGAATATTACCCAAAAAGAAAGGGATAAATGGAGATGTTTCACTTCCCATACTATTGCAACAACCGAAGTTATAACAAAAATTTGAGCCAATTTCGTAGATGAGCATTTATGGTCGCATTCTTGCCAATCACATGAAAGAAGAGAACCCAGAATGACTTTATTACCACGCCGCATATTACTAGAACATTTCTGCTAATAATATGTAGGACTTTGCTGTTCTCTGACACTTTAGAGAAAAAAACTCACTCGATTAAAACAGTGAGTGGTATATTGAATGCCATTATTTCTTTTATACAAGTGATCTACTGGTAATGTCTAACAGGCCGGCCTACACCCCGATTCCCTGTATGTCTCACTAATCAAAGACTTAACCTGGCTTCACATTTTGGCACCTTTAAAGACTCGAGAGAGCTTATACCTGAAAAGCAAACCAGGTCTCGTGTTCGAATCTAGGCTCTCCCGACAGGGGAATGAGGTGGGTTTGGAGCATATTTCGCAGGCATGTTCCTGAGTACATTGATTGGTTTGTTCTCCATTCCATGGCTGCCATTCAGTATGGTCTCCTTTATAACTTTTCCTTCAGGCAGGTTGCCGAATTCTGGCAGATCAGAGGATTTCTGACAGCTTATAGCTGTTACAGAAATAAAGAACGCTTGTAATGCAGTGATTGACGAACTGAACTCAATCGCGTAGATTCCATTCTTATGTGGAACCAAGTTCAAGATAGGCCTGTTCTGTTGTGCTTCTCCCTGCAATAAGTACAAAACAAGAACTAATTCAGATAAGCAGAAAACATTATAATGTGGTGCAGGACCAAAAAGTATTAAAGAAAAAGAGGATACCTGGGCATAGAGATCAAGACGGTTGGGATTCAGGCATGCTTGACATGTCCTTGAAGTCTTACAACATCTTCTCTTCTGGTTGGAGAGAATACGTAATTTGCAACCAACATCCCAACCTCCACAGTCACATAATCCACCAGATTTCCATCGGTCAATCAATGGGGAAGGTATTCCTTTGTTTGGCAAGCTGTGGACACCACCAGGAAGTATGACAGTAGTACTATTAAAGCTTGCATTTTCTACAGGGTTGCAAGAGCACCCATCTGTAGCCAAACAATCTGTAAAGCCCTTCTTTGTTATGTCTTTATCACTGTGCTGTACATCAGTGCTTTCACCAGGCATTTTGATGACGACAGCAGCAAGCTCTGCATTTGGTGTAAATTTTGCTGATGCTTGATCTGCTGGTCTTTGCTCCACGCTAAACAGAACAGACTCTCTTACCACCGGATACTGATTACAAGAGTCCTCTGCGGTCAAGTCTGAAATAAGAGAATTGGAAATCCTCATTTGTCCGATAATATTATAGATGTAGCCACAATTTTTTTCCTTGTTTCCTTGACTTATCCAGCTGCCACTCTTCTTCTTAATTTCACTAACAGAAGAGAATATGTAACTCTGATCAGATCCCCCCTTTGCAGATGAAGCTAGACTTTTCATGGTAGTGGCAAGCATGTTACTGCCATTGTCCACAACAAATCTAAACATTGGCAGTCCATTCTTTATTGTAAGCTGTAGAAGGGCTTGGATCATTGATGACTCAAACTTTTCTTCCTGAGGGGATTCGTTAGTATTAACTGGCCTTGCACTAGAGGAATTCAAGCTTCCTTTTGACGGTTGAACAGTGTCAGTGAAACGAAAAGAATGCAAGCCTCTGGACTTCAGTAGCGGGTCTAGCATCCTTCTTAGGGGGCTGGACCTAGCTCTGTTATGGCCATTCACCTTCTCTCTGATTGTATCGTCCAAAAAACCAGAAGAATCAGATCTCACTGGACCAGACTTGACAGAAACATAAGTGGAGCTCAATTGTGGGGCAGTAGAACCTTCCTTAAAACTGAAACTTCTACTCATACGACTTAAGCTGAAACTAAAACGGCGATTTGGTGAACTACTTCTACTTTTTCTGGTTGCCAGCTCAGCCATTTCTTCTTCCAGTATCTTTAAAGTTTCAACATGAGCATCCAGAGATTTAATCTTGTTCTCTGCTGAATGCTTGCCTTCAGATCTTAAATTCCCTGAGTTATTTGAGAATGCAGACCCATGAGATGCATTAGATGAAGGCTCCAGACCCTGTGCCATGATATCAGTTGCAGGATTCATCTCAACTCCAGAAGGCAATGGACAAGAATGAGGAACTTCAGAACATAATTCCCCAGAGCGAACCTTCTGAAGGAAGTCACACGGAAAACTATTCCGGTTTGCTTCATTCAAAGTCCCATCAAATCGTTCTCGGGGTTCTTCAAAAAAGCTATTTCGGGCAGATCTTGGTCGAAGAAGAACAATATTCTTGTGCTCACCAGGAGAAACTTGATGAGCAAGATCAATTTCTGAGCCCTGTGTCTCCTTAGTTTTGTCACCCTCAGCATCCAGCTTTTTCCTAGAACCCAGTGAAACACCATAATGTCTGAATTTGGATGAAGAAGCCTCCACGTCTGAAGTATTTTTCAGATCCAAATCCTTTTTATTTACATCAATTTCCTGCCTCTGCTCTACTCTGTTTTTGGCTCCACCATCACAAACATTAACAGTTTCCTTTGGCAGAGGTGAAACCCCATGGTTTCTCATGTTTGATGACATATTTCCCATTTCCAAAGTTATTTTCTGATTTAACTCTTTTTTCTTCCCCTTGTCAAGAATTGCATCTGAATAAGTTGTGCCAGAGGATTTATATGTCTTGGATGTCTTCTTCTGCTGATCCAAGGTGCTCTTGGAAGCAGTTTCAATATCTTGGAAGTGTCTAACCTTCAGAGTAGATGGTTTTGCACCTCGAGGAAGGCCTTCTTTGTAAGATGAGTTAAGACTGGAGCAAGTTTGTTGGTGTTGCTTGCTTTTGTTGGCAGCAGTATCCTTGGGAACTGCACTAGAAAGGGCAGATGACTTGGTATTTGTTTTCATCAATGAAATTGTGCTTGTGGATGATACATCATTGCCAGTTATTTTAGGGATACGCTTTTGGTGGTGCTCCCATTTTTCTAGACGTGCCCAATCCAGAACCCCAACATTCAATGCATTCTCTTGAAAGTTTTCTCCGATGTCTACACGCTGTAGGTAGCCCGGCAAGTTTGACATGTACTTGACAAGCTCATCCTCTTTTGTTGGCTTACCCTTGCGAGGCTGCCCGTGGCAATCCCCTAAAGATTTTGTTTCAACCAAGGTGCTGTGGATTTGGTTTTGTCCTCGTTCACCTGGCAGATTACCATATGGAAGAGCAATACCATTCTTTCCTTTTAACTTCCCTTGACTCTTCAACCTCAGGTTTGCTTGAGGCAACTGAGTTTTCTCCTTCACTATCTTTGAGTTTTGCTGCAGGTTTGAACTCCTTTTTGACTCTGAACCAAATCCCATGTCCCTCAGAGGTTCAACGTATTCATTAGCTTTTCTTCTATCAAATGGCATGAAATCAAATATTATTGTGCTTCACCAAGACATTTGAGCTGCAAGAGTGCAAAGGAAGAGAGGATCTCACACAAGCAGTTTAACAATTTGATTGAATAACCTGGTTTATAGCTGAATATAATATATGTTATAATATACTATATTATTGCTCATCTTAAAAGTCACATTAGCAAAACATGTCAAATTTCCTCCCCACACCTATTTGAACAAAAACTTGTCCTAATCATCTGTGGTCAACAAATGCAGCAAAAAAACTTATTCTAATCATCTGTGGTCAAACAAATCCTAGCTCATCATTCTTAGCTGCCCATAGGTCCATTTTCCCTATGGCAAAACACATAAACACAAAATCAAAGGAACTAAGAAAAATAAAATTTTATTCAAAGATAACAAAAGTAACATTACAAAAGCTTCGGTAACTTGACAGCACATCAAAGGATCAAATGAAATGACTTAGGTGATTCCAGTTGTAACAATTCTAATGTCATTAGCAATCACAGTTATTTACCATTGAAAAAGGCCCCAAAGTTGAAATTTTTTCCTCCCATTTACAAGAAAGTCAATCATTGGTCCAGTAATTCTTACGGTACAGAAAAGAAAACAAGAAAGATACTAATTTATATCGACGCTTTATTTTCTCTCTTTAATCTACAGCATATTTAAAGCTCTGATCAATATTCATTCTCCAAACAACCAAACACAACCAGCCGCATTCGATTTCCGTCGAAAACAAAAAGAATCTCACAGATCCAAAAAAATAATATTAATCAAGAATCACCGAATTCAGCATCTGTTTGGCAGTCGAGAAAAAAACGGAAAATGCAACAGAAAACAAGAAAAAAAGTTTTCCACTCTTCAAAACCAGCAGCTAGCAACAAGCATCCATTTCTTAATCTTATAATGTCCATCTGGAACAAAATGAATAAAACAAATAAATAAAAATACTATTTCTTCACTACTCTTCATTTTCTTTCTTGTTTCTCAGCAATCAAACGGAGCATTTAATTAACAAGAAAAGAAAAAACAAAGCGAAATTAATCAAGAAAAAAAGAAAAATAGAATCGTTACCAGCTAGAAATGGGGGACAATGCAGGTTGAAGAAAGTGACGCGAGTCTCGAAATACTCGCCGATCTCGATTACAGAAAGAAAAGCAAGTCGGCGATAATCCCGAACGCCAAAAAAGAAAAACAAAGCAAACAAACTCAACGTAGATTCTAAGCAAAGTAAAGAATTAACAATTACCGCCCACTCAAAACAAAGAACAAAACAATCCTCTTGTGAAAAGCAATCGCCGATTTTCCTTTCTTCTTTCACTCCATCCAAACAACAAAATAAAGAAGGAAAAAGAAGCAAACAATCAGTGCCAGAGAAAAAAAACGCGGTTGACAGAGAAGAGAGAGTGAGTGAGAGAAAGAGAGGGAGACGTGAGTCTTGACGTTTGGCGTTATTCAGTGTTATTTTTCTTTGACCATATATTTGTGGATCGGACGGTTAAAAGGCGGGGAGGGGGCCAATCAAAGATGGCGGGGGATTTGGCGAGGAATGTGGGACCTGCTAGTCGCGACTTTAAGGACCAATTCTTGCCCGTGGGGACGAATCCCGATGGATTTGTGTGGGTCCTACGCGCCAGCCCCCGGGGTGGGTCTACATCAGCGGACTTCCTTCTCTTTATTATTGCCTTTAATTATTATGATGAGATGGGGCTGCATGCACCGATTAGAGAGGCTTAGACGCCTAATTGAATAGGCGTTAAGTCTTGGATTACTGACTCTTAGTATTTGTCTTTACTGCCTTCCACAGTTCTGATTTTGTTCCTCCACTGACTCTTGGTTCCCTTGAATTACGTTGCACGGTTTTTTAAACAAATTTGTGGCTCCATTAATTATATATAAAAAAAACTTTAACTATACTTGTCATGATTTCAAATATTTTTTAATTAATTTTTATAAATAAATTTTATTTTTATAAAAAATTATATTTATTAATTTTATCTAATAAAATTAACAAAATATTCTTAATTTAAAAATTAATATATTTATTTTATATAATTATTAATTTTTATTTAAAATTAATATATTTATTTATATAATTATTAATTTTATTTAAATTTAATAATTTAACTTTTTCTTAATAACAGAACTTACACACAATAATTAACACAAAGTATTACGTGAGAAAAACAATTAAAATTATAAGAAATGTAAGTAGAGTTTACAAATTATATTTTTAATTTTTAATTTTTTTTACATATAATAAATGATTTCATGAAGTAAATGAAATGATTGATTATTTGAATTATTTTTCAATTTTTTCATCACATTTCAAGATTTTATTTTTTATGTCCCAAGTCCTTGTATTTTGAATATAAACAAAAATTAAAAAAAAAACATTTTTCTTGACATAATAAACTCTGACATTTTAATGTATTCGAAAATTTTAAAACTCGATAATTCTGTAAGAATTTAATCTCTTTCTTAATAGGTGTAAATGCATAAATGCTTTTGTTTCTTTTGATAACAAAAATTAAGATTAAAAAAGTCATCTTGATTTTGTTGACAATCATTCAAGAGACAGAAAAAATAAACTAAAATTAAATGGCCGAAATATTCAACAAAGGTTTACTAACTATATAGACTTTTAATTATTTATTTATTTATTTTTCAAAAAAGCAAAGGCAAGCTTGGCCCCACAAATATTACAAAAATAAAATAAAATTGTGGGGAAAATTCTTGAAAGTATATTTAATGGGAATCTTTGTTCGCAATTCTTTTCTTTCTCTGTCCCTCTTTTAGGATTGTCGTATTCCAATCTTGGCATGCATTCAACCTTTCACCTTTAATGGCCAAAAAGAATAAAGGCATTGTAGGCGATTTAACACACTTTATTAAAGATTAAAAGCGAAAAATATTTATTCTAACTTATTCCTATCCAAAAATAAAACAAAATTCTTTTTGTCTCACCACTTTGGGAAATCAAAGTCTTTCGTTATTGCAAATTCTTCTATCGGGGTTGATGGGTTAAAGCTAAAATTGTTTCTTGTGAAATGGTTAATTCTCCGTAAAGGAAAACGAATGACGGAAATGATTTGATTCTTGTTTTTTTTTTTTTTTTTTTACAATGTTTTTAAATTTTTATATTTGATATATTGTTGATATTATATTCTGATAATGTATTAAATATAAATTCGATTGTTTTGTTTAGAGATTGTTAAATTGGTAAGGAATGGGATTCATGAATCCTAAATAGTTAGATAAGAAGATAAAGTAGCAAATCTAAGATGGATTCTTCTGGGGTTGTAGCTTTGGCAACTATCTTTGCAACTTGTTCGACAAAATCCACTATAATATTGGAAATACACCAAATAAAATGTTATGAATTTCATCAAATTTTTGTCCAAAAATAAAAGACAAATGGTACCCCATTGAATGACAGGACAATTCAGGCATGAGTGTCATGTTGGAGGACCAGAGTCCAGCTCTGCACCAATTGCTCTTTGATCTGTCCCTTTAGAGAGGATGTCGGATACAACGTATTTCTTTTTGGGTCTTCAGATTTTGGTTCAGCCTGATTGATTAGCAAGCCGAACCCAACACATTTATCATGCGAAACAGGCCTGAGCATGTTTAAAGTCCGTTTAGTAATAAAAAATAAAAAAATTTATCTCATGAAATATTTTATAAAAAAATTGAAGATAAAATATACAAAAATTTTTTTATTTTTAATCATAATTTCACACGAATTTATTAATTTTTAAAATAAATATTTAATCAAATGCATAAATGACATTAATACTTAAATATTAAATGTTTAAAAAATTCTTTTTTTCTTCTTACTTTTTTCTTTCTTTTAGATTGATTGATGATGTTTCTTACTGGCCACTAGATCGGTGCTCCATGGAGGCAATGGTCGACCGGCGAAAGTAGTGTTGGTTTTTTAAAAAAAAATTATAATTTTTTAATTTTTTAAAATAATAAAAAGTATAAATATCTTTTTATTATTGATACGTTATTAAATTAACAGAGTTAATTAACAATTAGATTTATATGTTCCACATAAATATTTTTTCGAAAGAGTGTTTATTTTAAAAATTAATAAATTTATATGAAATTATGATTAAAAATTAAAAATTTTTTAAATTTTATTCAAAAATTTAATTTTTTTATTATTTAAATAAACAATCGAAAATATTTATTATTATTATTTAGATCATCTCCTGGGTGCACAGCTTATATAGTTAGTGGAATTTTATTATTGACGTATAAAAAATTAAAAAAAAAATATTTTGCGTCAAGACAAGCTTTACCTTGCCGTAGCCACGCGACAAACCAAGGGATGTGGATCCAAATTAACGTTGGTCTCTGTGCAGCGAGGCCACAGCCAAACTAAGTAATGCACATGCTGGATCTACCTCACGATTCTTCTGAAAACCAGGGAGCTAAAGCAAAATTCCTTCAAAGAATCAAAAATGGAACAAGCAGAACCCCAAGTACCCCACGTGGTGTTCTTGCTCATCCCTGCACTTGGCCACATCAAACCCATGCTCAAGCTAGCAGAGTTTCTCAGCCGTGCCAGTTTCCAAGTCACCTTCATAAACACGCAACGCATCCACGATCGTCTCCTCTCCACCGACTTGCTGGCACGCTACCCTGAGTTTCAGTTCCTGACGATCCCAGATGTTGTACCACGTGATCGTCCACGCTCGGGCACTATGTGTCCGGGTGATTTTTTATTGGCTACAGGTCCTGTGATCAAGCCAGCACTCCGTCAGCTTTTGATTTCGCTTTGCAAGAAAAAGGGACGGTGGCAGCCTGCTACGTGCATAATCGAAGATGGGTTATTGTCTTCTTCTGTTATTGATGTTGCAGAGGAATTTCAGGTTCCTGTCTTCGCTTTCCGAACATTGAGTGCTTGTTGCATCTGGACTTACTTCCATGTACCTAAGCTCGTTGAAGAAGGGGATTTTCCAGTGGTACAAGGTTAGTTGGATCAACGCAATTCTTATCACATTTTCAGCTAGTTGTTTTCTCAAAGGATTTCTGGTTTAAGTTACTGGGTTGATTTCCTCTAAGGAATAGCAGAAAACTGGATAAATCACCAACAAGAATAAGATAATTGTATGCATGCTCCGATAATCAAATGGCTAACAATCAGATTCTTGATTACTTGTATATAACTAAGAAAAGAAGTGGCAAGCTAACCACTTACCTTGATCTGGCATTCTTGTGGTATCTCTGTTTTGGATAATTGAGATTTTTATTTATCAAAGAACAGCAGGAATTTGCCTGCTACAGAGGAAGCAACCTGCAGAAGCAGGAAACAATGGAAAAGATGGAACATCAAACAAAAATGTTATCTCCTAAACCCCAATTTGCACTTAGCTCCCTGTTTACATGATCATTAGCAATGTTGTGTATCCCATCAAGTCTGAATTTAATAGAATCTATGATGCAATTAAGAAAAAAAAAAACTCTTTTATGATTCATTATCATTTACCTTGGTTTTAACTTGTATGGTGTTGCAGATAAAGACATGGACAAGCCAGTCACTTGCATTCCAGGACTAGAGAATGTTGTTCGACGTCGAGATCTTCCGGGAATTTTCAGGATTGAGAGAGCTGATGATCCAGGCTTGGAATTCTTTATCAACGACCAAACCTTAGTCATGCCACGAGCATTTGCATTGATACTCAACACTTTCGATGGACTTGAAGCAACCATGATATCTAAACTGGCTTCTGTTTTTACCAAAATGTACACTGTCGGTCCTTTACACGGTCTCTCCAATGCCCGCGCGAAGGACTTAACAACTTCAGCATCAAGCAACAGTATTCTATGGAAAGAAGATAGAGGCTGCATGCCTTGGCTTGATTCTCAGCCGTCAAGATCAGTTGTTTTTGTTAGCTTTGGGAGTTTAATAGGCTTGACACGAGACAAAATGCTTGAGTTCGGACATGGCTTGGTGAATAGTGGCTATCCATTTTTGTTGGTCATTCGACCAGACTTAATTACGGGAGAGGCTGATCCAAGCCTGATCCTAGGGGAGCTGACAGACATGATAGAAGACAACAAAGGATTGATGGTAAGTTGGGCTCCTCAAGAAGAGGTCTTGGCTCACCCAGCTATCGGTGTGTTCTTAACCCACAGCGGATGGAACTCGACCTTGGAGAGTGTATATGCAGGAGTACCCATGATTTGTTGGCCTGCAATTGGTGACCAACAAATCAACAGCAGGTTCGTGAGTGATGTGTGGAAAATCGGTCTTGACATGAAAGATACCTGTGACAGATCAACGATTGAGAAAATGGTGAGAAGCCTGATGGAGGATAAAAGAGAAGAGATCATGAAATCAGTGAATAAGATTAAGAAGCTGGCTCATGAAACTGTCAAGGAAGGGGGCTCTTCTTTCTCCAACCTTGAGAAATTGATTGATGACATTTGGTCAATGAGTCATTTTGCTCGGAAGGAAAGAAGTGACTAGAAGGCATTAGCATTTCACCAGTTATAAAACAATGTATTCTAAATAATAAATGTTAGTAGGCATCCTATAAATATTATTGAAATCTATATCAACAAACGATTCAACAAAACTCTCTATTGCTAAATCTTTCTCGACAATTAATGTCTTTTTTTATTATATATGTCAATCTTCTTGTTATCGACAAATTCATACTTGGGATGAGCATGTTCGAATTTATTACAAGAAAAGAATTAATTTTGTTACATATAAGTTGAAAATTGTACAATGAAACCAACAGTTGCAGCTAGAGCCTAGAGAAACATCATTAATGGTGTAAACACTAGCCATCGGAGTACTAATGTCAGAGAGAGCAAGTTGAAGTTTATTTCATTAGTGACTTAGTTAATTAGATTTAAATGCAAAAGAACAATGGAGAACTCATCCCTATGACAAGTGCTCAGTCGGAAGCACTGCAGAACAGGTAACAGCAATGCAAGAGGGCATATGGGCAAAATGTAGTTTTGGCCTCTAACTCATACCACCATTCTCTTCTTAAATAATAATAATAATAATAAAGGAAAGAAGTGCACACATGAAGGAAGAAAGATCAGAAACTTCTTGAATTAGAAAGAAGAACAAAAATATGACTCATCCATCATAAATGAGTTGTTCATGAAGTTTTTTTTTTTCCTTTTTTGAGAATTTCTCATCTTTCATCTTTCCTTTGTCTGTTATGTGAATAATCTTTTAGTCCAATGCAATATATATGTATATAAGTCATCATAAATTTGCAAAGTGTTGCTCAATGTTGTGAACAGATAAAGTGGCTTGAACATTTTAAGTAGAATTCTGAATATTCTGAACAGTATATACTTAGTTTACAGTATTTCTTTTAATTGAATATTGCTAAGAAGGAAGAACAGAACCCATCAGCGGTCGTTAATGTTGATAAATTATGGAGGATGAAAATATGGCTCCTGTTAGGAAGCGTCTCTTTTAGGTTGAGTAGAACAGGGATGAATAGAGTAATTGCAAAATGAAAGAAAAAGCACACACTTCATTCATAATCCAAACAATATATACAACCTACTAGCTACTTGGTAGTTATAAGGAATTACAAGTAAAAGCATGATAAAAAATAACTAAATACAACATCACGTTTTCAACTTCCGCGTACAAGTCGTGCTGCTATTTTCAACTGACTGTAACTTGTTGCCAGCATTATTAGCAACACTCCTCCTTAATGCTTGCAACCTGAATCATCAACTTATCTTTGTTAAGTTCAAAACTTGACCTAGACTGAGGCTTGGTCATTATGTTCGCAACCTGGTCTTCTGATTTGCAGTATTGCACAAGTATCTCCCCTTTCTTTTCTGCATCTCTGAGGGCATAGTACTTGATGTTGATATGCTTGGTTCTTCCATGAAACACAGGATTCTTGGTCATGGAGATTGCAGACTTGTTATCAAGAAACAACTTTGTAGGATTGGTTTGATCCATGCCAAGATCATGCAGAATTTTCCTTAGCCAGATTGCTTGATTTGAAGCTTCAGCTGCTGCCATATATTCTGCCTCAGATGAGGATTGTGCCACTGTATTCTGCTTGTGAGAGTTCCATGAAAAAGGACCATTTCTCAGAGAAAATATGTAGCCTAATATGCTTCTACCATCATCGTTGCAGCCACCCCGGTCACTATCTGAAAATCCAACAAGCTCAATAGTCTTGTTTTTTATGAAATTTATCCCATGACAGGTTGTACCTCTTAAATATCTGAAAACCCTTTTAACAGCAACCAGATGAAGTTGACTTGGTCTCTGCATGAATCTTGAGAGATAACTTACAGCAAACATTATCTTTGGATGGGTAGAACAAATATATAGTAGACATCTTATAAGACTTCGATAATCACTGGCACTCTATAATATTTCACCAGAATTGAGAGATAACTTTTCATGTGCAACTAAAGGAGTTGAGGTTGACTTACATTCTGCCATCTTGAAACGTTTGAGGACTTCTTGAATGTAGTTGATTTGAGAAAGAGTAATATTTTCCTTGGACTGATAAATTTCAAGACCAAGAAAATATTTCATTTGACCGAAATCAGACATGTGAAACTCCTTTTTCATTGCTGATTTAAATTCCCTGATACTTGCTTGATCTCCATTAGTAATGAAGATATCATCAACATAAAGAGACATAATTACTGCCATTTCATTTTTTATTTTCTTCACATACAAAGTAGCTTCATTCAAGCTCTTGTAAAAACCTTGAGCTAATATGTAGGCATCAATCCTACTGTACCAAGCACATGGTGCTTGTTTCAGGCCATATAGTTCCTTATGAAGCTTATATACTTTGTTTTGTTTGTCACCAACTTCAAATCCTCTTGGTTGCTCGATGAATATTTCTTCATTGAGTTTACCAATCAAAAAGGCAGACTTAACATCAATGTGGTAGATTTTCTAATCAAGTGCAGTAGAGAGAGCTATGAGAAGTCTGATGATATCAAGTCTTGCGACTGGTGCAAAAGTATCATGATTGTCTATTCCAGCAAGTTGAGAATAACCTTTTGCGATCAATCTCGCCTTATTTTTGTTAAGGCTTCCATCAGAGTTGAATTTTCGTTTGAAAATCCATTTGACATCAATTACATGGCCATTGATTGGTCTGTCTAGCAATGACCAAGTATGATTGTTCGTCCGTCACATGATCGTCCACGCCCCGGCCTATTTAGCCTCCATGACAAGATATTATCTCTAGGGTCTGTGATCAAGCTAGCGCTCGGTGAGCTTTTGATTTCTTCCCTGGTGGGGACGAATCCTGATGGACTTGTGTGGGTCCTACGCCCCACCCCCTGAGGTGGGTCTTCATCAGTAGACTTCCTTGTCTTTATTATTGTGTTTAATTATTATGATGAGATGGGGCTGCATGCACCAATTAGAGAGGCTTAAGCACCTAATTGGATAGGCGTTAAGTCTTGGATTACTGACTCTTAGTATTTGTCTTTACTGCCTTCCACAGTTCTGATTTTGTTCTTCCTCTGACTCTTGGTCCCCTTAAATTACGTTGCACGGTTTTTAAACAAATTTAGGGCTCCATTAATTATATATAAAAAAACTTTAATCATATTTGTCATGATTTCAAATATTTTTAATTAATTTTTATGAATAAAATGCATTTTTTAAAAAAGTTATATTTATTGATTTTATCAAATAAAGTTATCAAAATATTCTTAATTTAAAAATTAATATATTTATTTATATTTACAATAATTTTATTTAAAATTAATAATATAACGTTTTCTTAATACCAGAACTTACTCACAGGAATTAACATAAAGTATTATGTGAGAAAAACAATTAAACTTATAAGAAATGTAAGCGGAGTTTACAAATTATATTTTTAATTTTTAATTTTTTTACGTTATAATAAATGATTTCATGAAGTAAATGAAATGATTGATTATTTGAATTATTTTTCAACTTTTTTTTATCACATTTAATTTTTTTTATTTCCCAAGTCCTTGTATTTTGAATATAAAAAAATAAAAAAACAATTTTCTCCACATAAATAAATTCTAACATTTTAATGTATTTGGAGTTTTAAAACTCGATAATTTCTTAAGAATTTAGCCTCTTTTCTTAATAGGTGTAAATGCATAAATAATTTTTTTTTGTTTTGATAACAAAAAACTAAGATTAAAAAAGTCATCTTGATTAAAAAGTTATAAGATAAAAAGAGTGTTGACAATCATTCAAGAGATAGAAAAAATAAACTAAAATTAAATGGGCCAAATATTCAACAAAGGCTTACTAACTATATAGGCTTTTAATTAATTAGTTATTTATTTATTTTAAAAAATGCAAAGGCAAGCTTTGCCCCACAAAAATTAAAAAAAATAAAATTGTGGGGAAAATTCTTGGAAGTACATTTAATGGGAATCTTTGTTCACAATTCTCTTCTTTCTCTGTCCCTCTTTTAGCATTGTCGTATTTCAACCTTTCACCTTTGATGGAAAAAAAAATAAGGGAGCGTTTAGTACGAGAGAAGTAAGAGCACATTCCCTGAAATGTGTCCAATTAAATTATATTATCGTGTTTATTTTGCAACAGACAACTGTAATGTGAAATTGTAATGCAATCACATTACACTGCACTCTGTAATGTTTTTAAATACACTTTTACCCTTCAACTTTATTACCTTATTAAAAATATTTTGTAACGTTATAATTAAAATAAAAAATATTAAAATAAAATATATAATATAAAAATCAAAAATTAAATTAAAATAAAATATAAGAAATTAAAATTTATATAATATAGGTAAAAGAAATTAAAATAAAATATATAATATAAAAATTATATTAAGAAATAAAAAAATAAGATTATAATAAAATAAAAATAAAATATATGACATTAAAAATATATTTAAGAGATGATATTATATAAAAATTAATAATAAAAAATACAAGTATATTAAACTTATATTTTAATAAATAGGGGTAATTTTAAAAATTAACATTACATTCTCAACAAAGTACTTGTAAACCAAATGCTGCAATGTTATCTTCCCTGTATTTTAATTATTATTTTGCTTGTATACTAAACACTGTAATATTATTTTTCCTGCAATCACATTACCTGTAATCATATTGCATTGTAAAGTACCAAATGCCACCTAAAGGCATTATAGGCGATTTAACAAACTTTATTAAAGATTAAAAGCGAAAAATATTTATTCTAATGTATTCCTATCCAAAAATAGCATAAAATTCCTTTTATCTCACCTATTCGAAAATCAAATCTTTCCTTATTGCAAATTCTTTTGTTGGGGTTGGTGGGTTAAAGCTAAAATTGTTACTTATGAAATGGTTAATTCTCCGTAAAGAAAAACAAATGACGGAAATGATTTGATTATTATTTTTTTAATTTTTTATAATATTTTTAAATTTTTATATTTGATGTATTGTTGATATTATATTCTGATAATGTATTAAAAACCTGTTTGGCCTAACTTTTTTTAATATAAAAGTTATTATTAAGTTCTTATAAAAAATAATAGTTTTTAGAATTAAGCTAAAGTTGTTTGGTAAATTATTTAACAAAATAAATTATGTAAACTCTAATTTCGATCAGAATTACCATAAAAGGTATTTATGCTATCTTCAATCACTTTATAAATTATAATGTAATACTTTAAGTTTATATATAATTTCATATGTTAAAATTGAAGAAATCAATAAAAAAGGAATAATATTCAAACTTATATAGTAGCAATAGTATTATATTTTTGTTGATCTAACAAGCAATCGAACCTTGATACTTCAATTCTCAAAAAAGAAGAGAAAAGAAGAAATGATGTATTTAATATTACAATCATTTTTGGTGAAAAAGAGAGAAAATCTGTAAATAGTATCTGAATACAATTTTGAATTTTAATTTTTTTTAAATTTTTGTAAGAACAAAAAAATTTTAGATTTTGATATTCTGTTGTTGGGTCTTCTTTTTTTTATTAGTTTTTGTAGAGAGAGGTAGAGAATAGGGAAATCGTGATTTATGTTGAAGAATAGTAATTTGTGGAGGAAAAGAGAGGAGAGGGAGATTAATTGAAAGAGAGGTATTTCTTGAAAATTAATATGTTTTTAAAAGAAGAAAAGAAAAAGCTCATCCTTAGACCTTTTTTTTAAGCTTTTTTTTTTAAATTTTGTTCTTAAAAAAAAGTTACTTTTTTTTAAGAGTTTCTTAAAATATTATATTTGATTTAACTTTTATTTTTAAGAAATAGATACGTTGAAAAAAAATTAGGCCAAACATGTACTAAATATAAATCTGGTTGTTTTGTTTAGAGATTGCTAAATTGGTAAGGAATGAGATTCATGAATCCTAAATAGTTAGATAAGAAGATAAAGTAACAAATCTTAGATGGATTCTTTTGGGGTTGTAGTTTTGGCAAATATCTTTGCAACTTGTTCGACAAAATCCACTATAATATTGGAAATGCACCAAATAAAATGTTATGAATTTCATCAAATATTTGTCCAAAAATAAAAGACAAATGGTACCCCACTGAATGACAGGGCAATTCAGGCATGAGTGTCATGTCGGAGGACCAGGGTCCAGCTCTGCACCATTTGCACTTTGATCTGTCCCTTTGGACAGGATGTCGGATACAACATATTTCCTTTTGGGTGTTCAGATTTTGGTTCAGCCTGATTGATTAGCAAGCCCAACCCAACACATTTATTATGTGAAACAGGCCTGAGCATGTTTAAAGTCCGTTTAGTAATAAAAAATAAAGAAAATTATCTCATGAAATCTTTTATAAAAATTTTTCAGGTAAAATACACAAATTTCTTTATTTTTAATCATAATTTCATACGAATTTATTAATTTTTAAAATAAATAATATATAAATAACATTAATACTTAAATGTGAAATATCTAAAATATTTTTTTTACTCTTTTCTTTCTTTTAAATTGATTGACGATGTTTCTTGCCACCATATCAGTGCTCCTTGGGGCCAATGGTCGATCGGTGAAGGTAGTGTAGGTTTTTTTAAAAAAGTTATAAATTTATAATTTTTAAAATTATTAAAAAGTAAAATTATTTTTTTATTATTAATATGTTATCAAATTAACAAAGTTAATTAACTATTAGATTTATGTGTTTCACATAGATATTTTTTTGAAAAAAATTTTATTTTAAAAATTAATAAACTCGTATAAAATTATAATTAAAAATTAAAAAATTTATAAATTTTATTCAAAATTTTAATATTTTTCTATTATTTAAATAAACAATTGAAAATATTTATTATTATTTATATCATCTCTTGGGTGCACACCTTGTATAGTTAGTGGACTCTTTTTATTGACTAGTAGAAACAGTGTTTTAAAAAATATTTTACGTCAAGACGAGCTATACCTTGCCGCAGCCACGCAACAAACCAAGACAAGTGGATCCAAATTAACGTTGGTCTCTGTGCCGCGAGGCCAAAGTCAAACTAAGTAATGCACATGCTGGATCTACTTCACGATTCTTCTGAAAACCAGGGAGCTAAGGAAAAATTCCTTCAAAGGATAAAAAATGGAACAAGCAGAACCCCAAGTACCCCACGTGGTGTTCTTGCCCATCCCTGGACTTGGTCACATCAAACCCATGCTCAAGCTAGCAGAGCTTCTCAGCCGTGCCAGTTTCCAAGTCACCTTCATAAACACGCAACGCATCCATGATCGTCTCCTCTCCACTGACTTGCTGGCACGCTACCCTGAGTTGCAGTTCCTGACGATCCCAGATGTTGTACCACGTGATCGTCCACGCTCGGGCACTATGAGTCCGGGTGATTTTTTATTGGCCGCAGGTCCTGTGATCAAGCCAGCGCTCCGTCAGCTTTTCATTTCGCTTTGCAAGAAAAAGGGACGGTGGCAGCCTGCTACGTGCATAATCGAAGATGGGATATTGTCTTCTTCTGTTATTGATGTTGCAGAGGAATTTCAGGTTCCTGTCTTCGCTTTCCGAACATCGAGTGCTTGTTGCATCTGGACTTACTTCCACGTACCTAAGCTCGTTGAAGAAGGGGATGTTCCAGTGGTACAAGGTTAGTTGGATCAAAGCAATTCTCATCACATTTTCAGCTAGTAGTTTTCTCAAAGGATTTCTGGTCTAAGTTACTGGGTTGATTTTCTCCAAGGAATAGCAGAAAACTAGATAAATCACCAACAAGAATAAGATAATTGTATGCCTGCTCTGATAATCAAATGGCAAACAATCAGATTCTTGATTACTTGTATATAATTAAGAAAAGAAGTGGCAAGCTAACCACTTACCTTGATCTGGCATTCTTGTGGTATCTCTGTTTTGGATAATTGAGATTTGTATTTATCTAAGAAAAGCAGGAAATTGCCTGCTACAGAGGAAGCAACCTGCAGAAGCAGGAAACAATGGAAAAGATGGAACATCAAACAAAAATGTTATCTGCCAAACCCCAATTTACACTTAGTTCCCTGTTTACATGATCATTAGCAATGTTGTGTATCCCATCAAGCCTGAATTTAACAGAATCTATGATGCAATTAAGAAAAAAAAAACTCTTTAATGATTCATTATCATTTAGCTTGGTTTTAACTTGTATGGTGTTGCAGATAAAGACATGGACAAGCCAGTCACTTGCATTCCAGGACTAGAGAATGTTGTTCGACGTCGAGATCTTCCGGGAATTTTCAGGATTGAGAGAGCTGACGATCCAGGCTTGGAATTCTTTATCAACGACCAAACCTTAGTCATGCCACGAGCATTTGCAGTGATAATCAACACTTTCGATGGACTTGAAGCAACCATGTTATCTAAACTGGCTTCTGTTTTTACCAAAATGTACACTGTCGGTCCTTTACACGGTCTCTCCAATGCCCGCGCGAAGGACCTAACAACTTCAGCATCAAGCAACAGTATTCTATGGAAAGAAGATAGAGGCTGCATGCCTTGGCTTGATTCTCAGCCGTCAAGATCAGTTGTTTTTGTTAGCTTTGGGAGTTTAATAGGCTTGACACGAGACAAAATGCTTGAGTTCCGACATGGCTTGGTGAATAGTGGCTATTCATTTTTGTGGGTCATTCGACCAGACTCAATTACAGGAGAGGTTGATCCAAGCCTGATCCCAGGGGAGCTGAAAGCCATGATAGAAGACAACAAAGGATTGATGGTGAGTTGGGCTCCTCAAGAAGAGGTCTTGGCTCACCCAGCTATCGGTGTGTTCTTAACCCACAGCGGATGGAACTCGACCTTGGAGAGTGTATATGCAGGAGTACCCATGATTTGTTGGCCTGCAATTGGTGACCAACAAATCAACAGCAGGTTCGTGAGTGATGTGTGGAAAATCGGTCTTGACATGAAAGATACCTGTGACAGATCAACGATTGAGAAAATGGTGAGAAGCCTGATGGAGGATAAAAGAGAAGAGATCATGAAATCAGTGAATAAGATTAAGAAGCTGGCTCATGAAACTGTCAAGGAAGGGGGCTCTTCTTTCTCCAACCTTGAGAAATTGATTGATGACATTTGGTCAATGAGTCATTTTGCTCGGAAGGAAAGAAGTGACTAGAAGGCATTAGCATTTCACCAGTTATAAAACAATGTATCCTAAATAATAAATGTTAGTAGGCATCCTATAAATATTATTGAAATCTATATCAACAAACGATTCAACAAAACTCTCGATTGCTATATCTTTCCCAACAATTAATGTCTTTTTCATTATATATGTCAATCTTCTTGTTATCGAAAAATTCATACCTGAGATGAGCATGTTCGAATTTATTACAAGAAAAGAATTAATTTTCTTACATATAAGATGAAAATTGAACAATGAAACCAACAGTTGCAGCTAGAGCCTAGAGAAACATCATTAATGGTGTAAACACTAGCCACCAGAGTACTAATGTCAGAGAGAGCAAGCTCAGGTTTATTTCATTAGTGATTTAGTTAATTAGATTTAAATGCAAAAGAACAATGGACAACTCTCCCTATGACAAGTGCTCAGTTAGAAGCACTGCAGAACAGGTAACAGCAAAGCAAGAGGGCATATGGGCAAAATGTAGTTTTGGCCTCTAACTCATACCAGCATTCTCTTCTTAAATAATAATAATAATAAAGCAAAGAAGTGCACACATGAAGGAAGAAAGATCAGAAACTTCCTGAATTAGAAAGGAGAACAAAATATGACTCATCCATCATAAATGAGTTGTTCATGAAGTTTTTTTTTTTTCATTTTTTGAGAATTTCTCATCTTTCATCTTTCCTTTTGTCTGTTATGTGAATAATCTTTCAGTCCAATGCAATATATATGTATATAATTCATCATAAATTTGCAAAGTGTTGCTGAATGTTGTGAACAGATAAAGTTGCTTGAACATTTTAAGCAGAATTCTGAATATTCTGAACAGTGTATACTTAGTTTACAGTATTTCTTTTAATTAGATATTGCTAAGAAAGAAGAACAGAACCCATCAGCGGTCGTTAACGTTAGCCTGTCAAATATCAACTAATTATTTTCAAGCATCCCCCTGGGCATGAAAGAGAATCTGTACAAATCCAGGGGGCCAAATTTGTACACAAACCGATTCAACCAAGGAAAGAAAACACAATTTCAGCATAAAAACACAAACTGATGCTATAATGGAATGAATCACACAATCTCCGCTATGAATCACGTAAATCTGAGGGAGATCAGAGGATGACCTAAAACAGCTGAGGAAGAAGACAGCACCGAGAGAGGTGGCCCAGACATGTATGAATATTTTTGCTCGAAAGGCAACAAGTGATTAGAAGACATTGGCATTTCACCAGTTGAAACAAAGAAGATCCTAAATAAGATGTATTGAGTTGCGTAAAGACAAGGAACCAATCACTTTAGAAGTTATGTTTTGATTAGTTAATTGATATTTAAAAATTCATTCTACCCTTTCAGAAAGTTGTTCTTTGGGTTTATCAGAGGCCAAATTCTGTCAGAAAGCCTCAGGCCCGCAGTTCACCAATAGCCAAACTACAATACTGAACTCTCTCAGCTTTACTTTTATCCAGTTAGAAAATTCTGTCAGCTCCAACCATTGTCAGAGAACCTCATCATGTTCCTGTAACTGTAAGAAAGAATCTCCTTGTCTGTATACGATCGGTTTGAAGCAAATTAAACTATTAGCATCATTTACACTACTGCAGATTAGAACCCGGGAGCTAGCTAAAGCGAAATTCCTTGGGAGAATCAAAATGGAGCAAACACAACCCCGAGTGCCACACGTAGTCTTGCTGCCTTTCCCTTCACTTGGCCACATCAAACCCTTGCTCAGCCTGGCAGAGCTTCTCAGCCATGCCAGTTTCCAAGTCACCTTCCTAAACCCTCAGCAGATCCACGATCGTCTCCTTCTCTCCATGGATATGCCTGCATTCCGCCGTCGGCACCCTGAATTTGAGTTCTTGTCCATGCCTGACCCTGTTCGTCGGTCAAGTGATCGTCCACGCCCCGGCCTATTTAGCCTTCATGACAACATATTATCTTTAGGGTCTGTGATCAAGCCAGCGCTCGGTGAGCTTTTGATTTCTTTCAATCGGGAAAGGGGACGGCGACAGCCTGCAACGTGCATAATAGCAGATGGGTTTTTGTCATCTCCTGTTATTGATGTGGCAGAGCAATTTGAGATTCCTTTCTTCGCTTTGCGAACATCGAGTGCTTGTTGCATCTGGGCTTACTTTAATCTACCAAAGCTCGTGGAAGAAGGGGATGTTCCTTTTCAAGGTTAGTTGGGGATCAAATCTTCTTAACTATCTTCAATAAGTACTTTTTATACGCTTGGCTCAGTGTTTTTGTGGTTCCGATTCTTGAAATACAAGTTTAGACAGTCTTTTTTTTTAGTGGATTTCATGTTTTCCTTTTGGATTAATTGGTTTTGTCTAGGAATCAGTTTTAAAACTAGAAAACAAACCTTAAATTATTTACTATAATTAAGTAAAAGTACAAGAGAAGTTCTATCCTAACTATACACAGCATATGACTAACAAGCTTGTTGTATTTCACTTGCCAGTCCTAGCATTAATTATTGAATACCCAATTTTTTTTAGAATAATGTTTATCCAGCTTTTCATTTGAGATGCTGAAGCAATGATGTTGCTTATATGCCATCCTTTTGTTTTTGAGATTGTTTCATTTCACTTTGAATTGCAATCAAACCTTTGATTTTAGTTGCAGATGAAGACATGGACAAGCTGGTCACTTGCATTCCGGGACTGGAGAATGTTGTTCGACGCCGTGATCTTCCAGGAATTTTCAGGATCGAGAGAGCCAATGATCCAGCTTTGAAATACTTTATCAACGATCAAACCTTAGTCTTGCCACGAGCATCTGGTTTGATACTCAATACTTTTGATGAACTTGAAGCACCCGTGATAGCTAAACTTGGTTCTCATTTTACCAAAGTCTACAGAGTCGGCCCTTTGCATAGTCTTTCTACTGTCCGCATGAAGGACCTGATATCTGTAGCATCAGGCGAAAATATTCTATGGAAAGAAGACACAAGTTGCATGACTTGGCTTGATTCTCAGCTGTCAAAATCAGTTATTTTTGTTAGCTTTGGTAGTGTAATCAGCTTTACGCGTGACCAGATGTTCGAGTTGTGGCATGGCTTGGTTAATTGCGGTAAACCCTTTTTGTGGGTCATTCGACAAGACTCAATTATTGGGGAGGATGGTCCAAACTTAATCTTGGGGAAGCTTAAAGACATGACAGGAGATAAAGGGCTGCTGGTGAGTTGGGCACCTCAAGAACTGGTCTTGACACATCCAGCCATCGGTGGGTTCTTCAATCATAGCGGATGGAACTCAACCTTGGAGAGTATATTTGCAGGCGTGCCCATGATCTGTTGGCCTGCAATCGGTGACCAGCAAATGAACAGCAGGTTTGTGAGTGACGTGTGGAAAATCGGTTTTGACATGAAAGATTCGTGTGATAGATCATTGATTGAGAAAATGGTGAGAGATCTGATGGAGGATAAAAGAGAAGAGATCATGAAATCAGTGAATGAGATTAAAAAGTTGGCTCATGAGGCTGTCAAGGAAGGGGGGTCTTCTTTCTGCAACCTCGACAAATTGATTGATGACATACGGTTAAGGAGTCATTTAGGTCACAACAATTCTGAAGGCAAGAAGTGATCTGAAGGTATTATCACTTCACTGGTAATAACATTTTATTGTCATTATAAAACAATGTATTGGAACCTATGTTTTAATCAGATGAATGATAATACATTGATGCTTAATTTATTTTTTCAAATTTTAATGCTTAATTTAACATTACATGTGTTCATATAAAGACATGTTACCATTATCCACTACTCGTGACTTTGCGATGAGGCAACCACATGTTCTGGTCTTGCCCTTCCCTGCCCAAGGCCACATCAAACCCATGCTCTGCCTAGCAGAACTCCTCTGTCAAGCTGGTCTCCGGGTCACTTTCCTCAACACCCACCATAGTCACCGCCGTTTAAACAACCTCCAAGACCTCTCCACTCGGTTCCCCACCCTTCATTTCGAGTCTGTATCCGATGGACTCCCTGAAGATCATCCACGTAACCTTGTACACTTCATGCACTTAGTGCACTCAATCAAGAATGTTACCAAGCCACTTCTCCGGGATTTGCTTACCTCTTTGTCCCTCAAAACTGATATTCCTCCTGTTAGTTGCATAATCGCAGATGGGATTTTGTCTTTTGCCATTGACGTTGCAGAAGAGTTACAAATAAAAGTGATTATCTTTCGAGCTATAAGTAGTTGTTGCTTGTGGTCTTATCTTTGTGTTCCCAAGCTCATTCAACAAGGAGAGCTTCAATTTTCAGGTAAGCTTTTAAACTGCTCAACTTCAATTCTACATTTATTTTTAGTGTTATATTTGAAAAATTTTAGCAAGATAAAATTGTTACAGATAGTGATATGGGTCAGAAAGTTAGCAGCGTTCCAGAAATGAAAGGCAGTTTAAGACTGCATGATCGGCCTTATTCTTTCGGATTGAAACAATTGGAAGACCCTAACTTTCAATTCTTTGTAAGCGAGACTCAAGCCATGACTCGAGCTTCTGCTGTTATCTTCAATACATTTGACTCCCTGGAAGCTCCTGTTCTCTCTCAAATGATCCCCCTTCTTCCTAAAGTTTACACCATTGGACCTCTCCATGCTCTCCGGAAAGCTCGTCTTGGAGATCTATCACAACATTCATCATTCAACGGCAACCTGAGGGAAGCAGACCACAACTGCATCACTTGGCTTGACTCACAGCCGCTAAGATCTGTTGTTTATGTGAGTTTCGGAAGCCATGTGGTTTTAACAAGTGAAGAATTATTGGAGTTCTGGCACGGGCTGGTGAACAGCGGTAAGCGGTTCCTGTGGGTCCTTAGACCAGACATAATCGCAGGAGAGAAGGACCATAACCAAATCATTGCACGAGAGCCCGATTTGGGGACAAAAGAAAAAGGGTTGCTTGTGGATTGGGCTCCCCAAGAGGAGGTCTTGGCTCATCCATCGGTGGGTGGGTTCTTGACCCACTGCGGTTGGAACTCGACCCTTGAAAGCATGGTGGCTGGTGTCCCTATGCTATGTTGGCCCAAACTACCTGACCAATTGGTCAACAGCAGTTGCGTGAGTGAGGTGTGGAAGATTGGACTTGACCTGAAGGATATGTGTGATAGGTCAACGGTGGAGAAGATGGTCAGGGCATTGATGGAAGATCGAAGGGAGGAGGTTATGAGATCAGTGGATGGAATTTCGAAGCTGGCTCGAGAGAGTGTTAGCCATGGCGGGTCTTCCTCTAGCAACTTAGAGATGCTAATTCAAGAACTTGAAACTTAATAACATGTTATGATGGAGTACTTTGGTTTCAATTATCTTGCATATGTATACATAAAGTTCATTCTTCCAAAGTTCAAAATCCAGGAGCTTAACTATAGCAAAAAATCTATGAAAATGGAGCAACAGCAGCTAGAACTTCAAGCACCCCACACAGTCTTCTTGCCCTTCCCCGCCCAAGGCCGCGTCAAACCCATGCTCAAACTAGCAGAGCTTCTCAGTTATGCTAGCTCCCAAGTCACCTTCACAAACACTGAATACGTCCACGATCATTTACTTTATACATATATAATATTAAAAAAAAACTTTAAAAACTCGATATGACTGTTAGAATCGAGTGTTACAAAGCTGGATAATACACACCTTTTTGGTGCTTGAATCATATTCAATTGCGTGTAACCTAGGCATTCCTGGTGAGAGGTTTCATGGAGGGTATAAGGGAGAAGAAACTATGAAATCAATAGACGAGATTGCAAAGCAAGCTCAGGATATAGTGTCCAGGAAGGTGGGTCTTCTGATAACAACCTGGAGAAATTGATTGAACACATAATAAGGTCAATGAATCTGACAACTTTGATCAAATGTCAGCCAGAGAATTAAGCACTGCTGGTCCAGTAATTATTATCCGAATCTTGCAACAATTAATAAAATTAGATTAATGCTGAATTGCTATTAGAATTATTAAGATTTTGATTTCTGATGTTTGGCAGTATCTTTTCGCCCCATGGAGAACAAGTTAGAAAGATAGGTTCTTCAATTAATGTTAATCCACTGTCCCAAAGTCAAGAAACTGTAAGTGGAATATTCAAATAATAAATACCAATTTTGAGAGTTACGTAAGCACTTGTGACGCTGCTACCTACTCTTTTTAATAAAGAGTTAGGTAAAAGAAATCAATTGTGATAAAGTTACAAATCTTACTAAAGTGAATCATCAATATTTAAAAACTTCATTAAACTAAAATTAGCCTAAAATTAGATTAAATAAAAAAATTCTATTATATTTATAATTTTTTAAAAATAATAATTTAATAATATATTCGTGTATCAACTTAATTTAATTAAAAGAAAAAAACCAGAAGAAATGTATTGATGTTTGTCCCCCAAGTCCAGTCTCGTGGATCATAATCAGATAGCCGACAATAGTGTGCGTAGAGCCTCATGTCTGCATGATCAGATATTGATGTTTCCTAGGAGTTCTCTACCTATATTTGGGTGTTATCATCCGGAATTGAGCAACCAATAGCCCAAAGCAAATTGTTATCTAATAATGGAGCAGCCAGAACCCCAAGTTCCTCACGTAGTCTTCTTTCCCTTCCCTGCACATGGCCACATCAAACCCATGTTCAGGCTAGCAGAACTTCTCAGTCATGCCAATTTCCAAGTCACCTTCCTAAACACTCAACGCAACCACGACCTTCTCCTTCTTTCCTCCGATATTCCAGCATTCCGTAGCCGGTATCCTAATTTTCAGCTCTTGTCCTACCCTGATAAAGTCCCACTCGGTCTTGACCCACATAGACGGTCCGAACAAGGTTTTGTTGACCTTTTGCTCTCTACAAAAGCTGCGGCGAAGCCAGCTTTGAGTGAGTTGTTGGAGAAAAAAACAGGGCGGCGGCCTCCCACGTGCATCATAGCAGATTGGGCAATCATGTGTTCTTCCGCCATGGATGTTGCCAAGGAGTTTGGGAATATTCCTGTCTTCGCCTTTCAAACAGCGTGTGCTCACTACATGTGGATGGACTTTCATCTCTTGAAGCTCATCGAAGAAGGGGAAGTTCCCTTACGAGGTTGTAGGCATGCATATATAGTTGCTGTGACCATCTAACTCTCTTGACTTTTAATTTTTCTTGTGTGAACAGTGAGAAATTAAATCATATTCTGTTTAACAGATAAAGATATGGACAAGCCGGTCACTTCCATTTCAGGATTGGGAATGTCTGTTCGACGCCGGGATCTATCGGGTTTTGCCAGGTTTGACACAGTTTGCAAACAAGTCATAGAAATCAGTACTAATTATGGATCCTCAGCTGTGTCTCAAGCATATGGTGTGATACTTAACACCTTTGACAAACTCGAAGCCCCAGTAATCTCTAAACTTAGCTCTTTTTTGCCTTTTAAAATTTACACCATTGGTCCTTTGCATTGTCTGCTTAATAACTATTGTATTAAGGATTCAAATCCTTTACATTCAATCAATGTTACCATCTGCAAAGAAGACACAAGCTGCATTACATGGCTGGATTCTCAACCATCAGGATCAGTCATTTTTGTTAGCTTTGGGAGTTTGGTAAGTTTATCTCGCAGCCAAATCCTTGAGATTGGGCAGGGTTTACTCAATAGCTGCAGGCCTTTCTTGTGGGTCATTCTACCCAACCCCATTGTTGGACAACAAGAAGATGATTCAACTCCAGGACAAATCCTGATGGAGCTTGAAAACATGTCGAAGGAGAAAGGGTTGATAGTGAGTTGGGCACCTCAAGAAAAGGTCTTAGCCCATCCAGCCATCGGTGGGTTCTTGACGCATAGTGGATGGAATTCAACCATGGAGAGCATTTACGCGAGGGTGCCCATGATTTGTTGGCCTACGGAAGCTGACCAGCTAGTCAACAGCAGATGTGTGAGTGAATTATGGAGGATTGGTTTTGACATGAAAGATACATGTGATAGATCAACGGTTGAGAAACTGGTGAATGATCTAATGGAAGATAAGAGAGATGAGATAATGAAATCAATGGATAAGATTACAAGGCAGGCAGAAGAGAGTGTCCAGGAAGGTGGATCTTCGTATTGCAACCTCCAGCGGTTGATTACTGATATACGATCACTCATTCCTACATAATGTTGCTAGCAAAAGATTACCAAGCAGGCTTGAAATAGTGTAGGATGGATCTTCGGTTTGCATCTTGGCAAAGTTGATACTTTTGCGTAGGGAACGAAAGGGATACTTTTGTTGTGTGGTTTTCTTGCAGAGCCTGGATTTTAAGTTGATATGGGTCTATTAACAACTTAAAATCTGGTGATGTTCTTGTACTCTTACAAGAATTTGATTTAAATCCGAGTTGTGTTGAAATGAAGTGCCTATTTTTCAAAAAAAAAAAAAAACTTGGAAAAGTTGATAGAAATCATAAAGGATCAATGATTCCTTCGGCTTGTGAAGTGTCTGAAGACATGTAATCAATGGAAAACCATTGTTGAGAAGAAGACTTTTAACACTTTTTTTTTTTTTTGGAAGGGCATGAACATTTTATTGAAAGAACCGGCAAGGGGGTTGCTACAAAACAGCAGACGTAGAAAGAAATCCCTTCAGCTGCTAAAACCCTGTTACAGAGAAACCAAATGGGTCACACTCAGCCAAAAAATATTCATGCCCACCTGTACATGCAAAAATACCTCAAAATAAATATCCATTTTCCATGCTAAAAATAAAGAAAGAATAGGAATGAATTGAAACCATCGCAAATCATTATCATCAAATCAAAGACAGGCGAAACATTAAAAAACTATAGAGAATTTACCCATTCGCATAACAGCTGTTTTGGCAAAAGAAAGAAATAAACTATGCAAATGAAATAAACACTATCACTCCATTACTTATTTATATGAAATAAACACAATCACTCCATTACTTATTTAATTATTTTTTTCAAAGGCTGGACAGCTTAATAATCTAGTTGCTGATATCAATGGATTTGAGTTTTGTCTTCTTCTCTTCCACCTTTGGCATTGTCACAGTCAGCACTCCATTTTCCATTGTTGCTTTCACTTCATCAACCTTTGCATTTTCTGGTAACCTGAATCTCCTAAGGAACTTTCCACGTCCCCTCTCTATACGGTGCCACTTCTCATTCTTGTCCTCTTTCTCCACACTTCTTTCTCCACTTAACTGAAGAACCCTTCCTTCCTCGATTTCCACTTTCACTTCTTCCTTTTTCAGTCCAGGAAGATCAGCCCTGATTACATGAGCCTCTGGGGTCTCTTTCCAATCGATTTGGGCATTGGCAAATGTTGAAATCTCATCATTAGAATTTAAAGGTGCCCAGATATCTGAAGAGAATGGGTCGAAGATAATCCTGTTGCCAAAAATAGATGGAATCAGGGACATTTTCTTTGTTTTTTCGAAGGTAGTGATGCAAGAAAGATTTTAGGGAACAACTCTTAATGCTAGTTCTTTCACTGAATAAGAAAAAAAAGCTTGGATGTGATTTATATATAAAGTTTGGCTTGTAGGATCTTGAAGTTTCGGGGCCATTCTCTTTTGATTGTCTTGGAAATCGGTGGATGGCTCGATGCTTCATGTTTCTTCTGAAATCTTCCACCAAGTTCCATCTACAATCCTCCTCTTTGCGTGGCAGCCACTGCCATTCCATTCACAGGACAGATGAGAAGGTTCTGGCTCATGGACCAGGGCCTGGCTATGATTTATTTCATGTGCTAACACCTACGGGCTTACTTGCCACCTCTAGAAATCTTGGACTTTGAAAGAAACTTAACATCCTGCCAGGACCCATCGGTCTTCTCTTTGTCGTTTTTCAGTGCCTTTCAAACCCAATTTAGTATGGGTTAAGTCGGTCCTAATGTTATGCTGATAACACGGCGTCAATGTTCCTTGCATCAGCCTTACCCTCGAACCAATTTAGCAACATATTCTATTCTAAAAAGGATTATCCTCTCGTGCACAGGAACTCCATTCAACATTGAGGGACAACATATATTCGGATGCCATATTCGTCTACATCCCTTCATCCATAAATTCTATTCAGGACAGGCAACATTTCCATCTTCTTTAAAAGAGGATTCCTCCCTCGAAATATCATGGACACACACACACACACACAATTAGCATTACACTATAGATTGTTGTACATTTAGAATCCCATTGTTCCCTTATAAATACTTATCCCGATATCTTAGCCTTTCATAGCAATATAGCATCAACATTTATATCATTAATTTGTTTCATTTCAAGGGTTAACTGTCACCTTAGTACCTAGACGTCTCCTTAGCTAGTTGTTTCACAAAGATGTCGAAGGTTCCGAATAGCTATTTGCACGAGCCTTTCTACCAGCAAGCCTGGGATCCGTTCCAGGAATTCAACTTCGGGGGCACTCTGGTTGCGCCTCGTCCTGCTTTCTCCTCCGGATCACCGTTCGCGCTGGCGAACCTGGACTGGAAAGAGACCCCAGAAGCTCACGTGCTCAAAGCGGATCTTCCAGGGCTGAACAGGAACGAAGTGAAGTTGGAATTGGAGGACGGGAGGATCCTCTGCATCAGCGGGGACAAGAGCTCGGAGAAAGAAGTGAAGAGCGACAATTGGCACCGCGTGGAGTGGAGCAGCGGCTCTTTCGTGAGGCGGTTCAGGTTGCCTGAGGATGCAAAGGTTGATAAGCTGACGGCATATTTGGAGAACGGGGTGCTCACCGTGACAGTTCCTAAAAAAGAAGCCAGGAAAGGCAACCAGAAAAGAACCATTCAGATCCTTGGCTAGTGTGAGAGATTCTGCTTCTGCTTTAAGAATTTCATGAGGGAAATGAGAGGTTTGAGAGTTAAAGCCCAACTATTAAGACTTCATGATCATATAAAACAAAGAAATGTGATCTGAGTGTGCATGTGTACTACTCTTATATATTATTATTAAAATAAATATAATTAATAAATACTAGTAATGTTCCTCTTATTATTAGCTAATCTCTAGTTTAATATTAGGGTTATGATGGATTTACTATAATCAAAATTTATTTGAATTAAACTTGTTAGCTATAAAAACACCATCGAGTTTTTGAAGGCAATTAAGTAAACAGTTTTATATTTGATGTATTATTGTACACTATCAATTAACTACAAGATGACGCATCATTAATACACAACGAGTGAATTAATATCGTTTTTTTGTTAATAAATAAATTTAAAAAGATAAATACCCACAATTTTAAAACTATTTATTCTGAAAAGATTTTTAAACTTTTATTTTATATAACATAATTATGTATAGATACTATATAAGCTTACTGTATATCAAATACAAATCTTCAAAATTATACTATTACATAAAATCTCATAATTCTAGTCAAATTATATACTAAATGCTATGGTTTTTACTTTTTTTTTCTGTTAATAAATTGTATTCTAGATGTTGTAATTATAACTTCCATCACATCTATGTTAGACTATTACTATTGGCAATATAATAACCATTTACTCTTTTAGAGGCGATTATCTTGAAAATCAAACAGAAGAAGAAGATGATGTTCCTGCCTTGGGCCCCTGCTGAGAAACTTCTACAGTGTTTACACTGGCTAAAACTCAAAAAGGACTAGAGCCCATGTGCCAACACCATGCCCATCTCTTCTCTTTGCCTTTCCTCTGGCGACCCACAGATAGACATACGCTACACAGCTTTTAGTTAATTAATCATAAAGCAGGGAAATTAGTTGATAAAGACAGAATAAAATCTAAAATCTCTGCTTCAATGCGTCATTGGCTGGAATTATTTAAGCTGGAGATTAGTACAAAAAGATAAAGTAGCTTCTTATCTCTGCCATGGCAGTCATTCGGTCCGTGCGAACATGGAAAATGTCAGTTCCAGGGGAATTGCTTGGGATCGAGTTTTGCAGGATTCTAAAGTACACTTCTCTTTTTCTCCTTCAATCCTTCCCCCACGCCCCTTCCGAGCACGTACAAGCCAAAGACATGACCAATCAACATCCCCCTGGAAGATTATAACCGTGGAAGAGTAAGCCACCTGCCCTGGAAATGAGCGTGGAACCATGCAAACTCAATAAACCCAGCTTTAGAAATGAAGAAAAAAAGAAGAAAGATTCTGTATTTTCTTCTGTTCCCTCTTTAAAACCCTGCTTCTCTTCTTTCCCAAATACAAAACAATAAGAAAGAACAGAGGAAAAGGAAGTAATTGAAGTCGATGGTGAACATGGTGGAAACGACATCGGCTTGGAACACGACGGGACTCCACGTGCATCGGAAGTCGCTGTTGCACATGAGTTTCTACTGGGGACACAAATCCGAAATCCTCTTCTCCGGTTGGCCGGGTTCCAACTCGGGCATGTACGCGTTGGCCTTGATGTTCGTGTTCGCCTTGGCAGTGACCGTAGAGTGGCTCTCTTACTGCAGCATCATCAAGCCTGGAGCCAACAAGGTCGCCGCTGGGTTCTTTCAGACGGCGATGCACACGGTGCGTGCAGGGCTGAGCTACATGGTGATGCTGGCTGTCATGTCGTTTAACGGCGGCGTTTTCCTCTCCGCGGTTTTCGGACACGCGGTGGGGTTCTTGGTTTTCGGGAGTCGGGCTTTTAGAAAGTCCGGCGGGTCCGAGAAGAAGCCGGACCTTCCTCCCAGGAAGTAGGAAAATGCTGAGTTGAAGTGGAAATTGAGGGGGTAATTGATTTTCCATGTGTTTACTCTTTACTCTCTGTGTGTTTTGATTGAGAGAAGTTAATCTCTTGTAATTTGGGTTACTTGTTGTGCAACTTTGAACAACTTCATAAGAATTTTGCATTCATTTTCCCTCATGAATTGTTATAAAAAAAAAACTTAAATTTCACTTTTAATTTAATGTTAGTGCAAAAAAAAAAAGGTTTCAATACTAAGTTGGTAATTTGATTTAAGGCTTATAAATGAACAAAATATTTAATCTTCCCCAATTCCATTAAATTTGATAAATTTACATCTGACACGAAATTAAGCAGATTTAAATTAAAATAATTTTGTTTTATATTTTAAACTTGTCAAATATATTTAATCAATTTAAAAAAAATTATAAATGGTAAAGATTTTGAGACGATGATATAATTCGCAGCTCTATTTTTAATATCGAGGATAAATCTTTGCAAATTATTATTGGACAAAAGAAACCATATTTGCTTTTGTATGTTGTTCAAACTTAGGGAAATTTTGTCATTTTTTTTCCATTTTTGGTACAAATTAAGTTTATAACGCTCAAAAATCAAAATCAAAACTTAGGAAAACAGGATCAAACTAACCTCAATAATCAAGATTATAATCCTATATGGGGATGATGGTGTCGAAATTGATTAGCTTGTCAAGTTTCTATGTAACCCAAAAGGGTAAGTTTATTATTTTAATTAAATATTGATTCCTTCTACTTACAATTAAAAAGAGAATCCCCTACTATTATAGGATGATAATCTCCCTTCTTTTACAACCATGAAAACTTGCAACCCATTGATTCCGAAAGCAGTTACAAGAATTAAATTGTTAAACAAGTTGAGTGATCATATATATTGAGTGAATGTATATAGGTATAGTATATATGTGACACGACTACGATAATTGATAATGAGTTTAACTAGGGTTAGCATCACATGTGTAACCTGAAATTTGTGTCGGCCTCCGGACCACGTTTTCAGCCTATTTGAAGAATTCAAGGCTATATATACATGTGGATGTCGTGCAAGTTGAAAGCCTGAAGTGAAGAAAGCAAAATAAAAAACGCAATCTGCGTATCTCCGTTGTCTCATCTTTCTCCAAGAAATGGTCCGATTTCGATCTCAATCTCATTCTCTAACTCTCCTCTGTCAGATTCTCTCTCCATTGTTGCTACTGATCTTCATGATCATCATCCATCCTTCATATGCAGATGAACCTGATGAACCTTTGCGTGGAAAAGACCTTGTGAACGAGGTCTGCAACCATACGTCTGACTACAAATTCTGTGCCGACACTCTACTTCCGAGCGCAGCATCTGCGCCGTCGGCGACGGCCGGGGAGATCGCTAATACCGCTTTGCGTTTTGCACAAGTCAAAGCAACGGACGCCCGAGTCCTCATAGCTAGCCTGCTGCTCAAGAATTCTTCCAGCTCCACCGGCCGCCGGCTTCTCCAGAGATGTCAGCTGGATAACAACAAGACGATCCGGGAGCTTTCGTCGGCTAACGATGACTTGAACTCCGATTCCATCGACAGCATGGTCGAAGATCTGAACAACGCTGCTAATGCCACGAGAAGTTGCCAGGATACCATCCGAGAAACCCCTTTTTCTTCAGCACTGGATAACAAGAACATTGAAGTGATTAAGCTTTGTGAAATTGGCGTCGTCTCCACCAAATTCTTCACCATTGATGATTTCACTTAAGCTTTTGTTTTTTAAACTTAACAGATGGAGAAAAGGGTTTTGTTTGAAACTATGGGAGTGCACAATTTCCATGAAAATAAACCATGTTAATGGTATAAGCAGAAGACCAAATAAACCGTATGTAATCCATGGCCATCCAAGGTCAAATAGCAGTTCATATTTTGTTCTTGATGTGATTGTAAGAACCCATTGTTAGATTAATTATATTACTGTATGCGATATTTGGTGTAATTAATGACAATTAAGTCAATTATCAAAATGATTAGCTTAAAAAAAAAAGAAATCTCTATACAATTATAAGTCGCAAACAAAGTTCAAGAAAATGAGAATGGAAGGTGCACTTTCCCTGTATTTGGTATCAATTTAAAATGGTTTATGACATATACTCATCTTGTGCATTTAATTGTACTTTTTAGGAACCAAACATTATAGTATTTAACATTTGATGTTTATTCATCCAAAAAGAAAAAAAGGGTGAAATATTTACATTCTTCCTCTAGCGGTAAAACAAATGATTGACTAAAAAAGATTAGGAAGGAAGAGGAAGAAGGGAAGGGGAATCAGCTTGTATTAGGGCCCTTCTATTAAGGTCCACAGCTTTATTGGACATGCTGATCTCTTTCCAAATCTACAGGTAGAGGGCCCAATTAAGTTGCTATAGATTAAAATATTACTTATAAATATACATAGAGTTTGGTTCTTGACCAAACCAATAAAAAAAAGATAGGATTGGGTTAAAAGCTTCACATTAGTCCAATCTAAATAGTACAATCTCTTTAATTCATATTTAATGCAGAAATTTCGAGGGAAGATCAACTTGTAAGCAACATTATTAGCTGATGGTGGTACAAGGATAATAATAATTAAGTAAAAAAAATCTAGTAGCTAGAACTTCTCTGACAACTTATTCATCTTCAAACAATGATCACGTCAGAGACTGCAATGGACAAGAAAGTTCACATCCCATCAAACAACACCGTCCGAAGAGGGGAAGCTGGTAATTTTCCTCCCGCAACTAGTTACTAGATGTAGACCTTGTAGCTTGTTTCACAGAGATTGCTTATCATTTGTGAACTAGTACTTCAAAGTGGCAGAAACAAACAAAACATTGAGAAAATTAAGTAAAGGGAAAGGCAAGAATCTGCTAAGGGTACCAATTGGTCATTATCTCCAAGGTGTTAATTCGTCGTTATTTCCTGCTTCTTTTTATTTAAAACAGATACTCCCAAAGAAAATTAGCTTGCACTTTCTCCAATTTTCTCTAGTTTTTCTCCCTCCCTGCCTCTCTCTCTCTCCCTGAAAATGTCTGATCATGGTGGCATGGACATGCCTACGCCGGCAGGGTCAAACGGTAGCATGAAATCAATGGATATGCACATGAGCTTCTACTGGGGTAAAGATGTGATAGTTCTCTTCTCTGGGTGGCCGGAAAGCAACTCCGGCATGTATGTACTGGCAATCTTCTTCGTGCTGTTGCTAGGCGCCGCCATCGAGGTTTTGTCTATGTTGCCACCGGTTAAACCTGGCACCAAACCTGTCCTCGGAGCTTTCACTCAGGCCAGTGTTTATGCCGTCCGAATGTGCTTTGCTTACATGGTTATGCTCTCTGTCATGTCCTACAATCTTGGAATCTTCATAGCTGCCGTTGCTGGTCATGCTATCGGGTTCTTCATCGTCAAGCTTCGTGCTCTGCAGGCTAAGGAAACCACCGAGCAGCGGTACATGTCTCCCGACGGCATCGCTTCTAAGATTTGATGTTACGGTATACCAGTCATGTTGCCTGAGCTTTAACTTAGAGCTTGTAAATCAAATGGAGTTTTTCATACTCTCTTTGGTATCAAGAACTTATAATCAAGTTGCTCATAGCTTTGTCTCTCATTTACTCAAGCAATTTTCATTCGCCAAATGATCTATGAATGGTTCACTTTGCAAGGTTCTTTGTTATACTTTAGGGGAATGGATCTGAATTTTTGTTGTTTTTGCCCCAAGATTTAAGACATTGTTAACATCACCCCTAGAATGAATAGGGCTAGTCTACCTTTTACCGATGGAATATTTCATTGCTTGTTTTTTCAGCGCCCCTTAACAGCTGTCGAAATAATTATGTTTTGTTCTAGATTGAGGATCACGAGACTAAAAGAAGAAACAAGTGATTGGCAAGGGCCAAGCATTGAGAACCAACATGTTTCCAAGTGTCAAATGATGAAATAATTTATCCAGAAAAGGACAAAAGACTCAAGAATTGAAAATTTTGATTATGATTCCCAACTTGGTGAAATAATCCAATGGCTTGTTTAGCACGTGAGCTCTGTTGTATGTGGACATCTCCATTTTCCAAAACACAGCAGCAAGAACAACTATACAAATATCCGAATCCCCTTTTCTTTCCCTGTAGTTATAAATCCGACCCTTTCGAATCGTCGGTTATATTCTCTCTTTTATACAAAAGGTTTTTCGAGATAAAAATATACATAAAACAATGTTTCTACTTCTTTTTCGATTAAAATCGGAATAGACTTGTTAAAGAATGGTCATTCACATCCGCAATTTGGATCAAATTATGAAAATCAGCCTTTAACCAGAATAAATCCGAAATGAAATCATCATTTCATTAAAACCAGACATGATTAAATTAATTATAGTATATGATTTCGATATAAGCACTTTAGCATACAAAATTATATAATCTTTTGCAATTTGTTTTGGTTCACTATTCCTTTTCCGTGATTATGCTTAGTAATTGTTGAAATAAATTTCATTTTTTGTTAATTCAATATTAATTTGTGCAAAATAAATTAGTCTTTGGAACAATGTTAAACCCTCCCGCCATATTTATAAAGCCCAGCCATTAAAGCCCAAACTAGGCGACCAGTCTTCCTCTCTCAGTTGTCTTATCATTTTTGTCACTGATGGATCAACAAGCACTGCACAACACCCATGTCAAGCTCCTAGGTTTCGATCTCCTGTCTCTAACTCCCTCCCCCAACAACTCATCCACTTTCTATCTCAAAGGTAACCCAATCTCACGCGCCGAAATCGTGGGTGTAATCACCTCTCGGGACCAGAAACCCAACAAGTTTCTCAAGTTCACGCTTGACGATGGCACCGCCAATGTCACTTGCGTCCTCTGGCTCAACCACCTCACCTCCCCTTACTTCTCATCCCGCCAACCGACGACGGTTCGAGTTATTTCCGAGGCGGCGAAACGTTTCGCCTCCGATGCCCAGGTTGGGAAAGTCGCCAGAGTGCGGGGCAGGATCACCAGCTATAGAGGAAAGCTGCAGGTCACCGTTTCTGATGTTGTGATTGAAAGGGACCCCAACGCCGAGATTTTGCATTGGCTGGATTGCCTCAGCTTGGCTCGCCGCCGCTACGGCGGATAGTTTGGGCATAAACGGAAAAGTAATTATAATTGTATTTCTAAAGAATTTCAGAAAATTTTTGGGTTTGGACATTGCTTGGTCTCCTTCCTTTCCTTTGTCATGTGTTATTGTTTTTTTCTTGTTAAAAAGACATTTTTGCAGAAGCAAAACAAGTTTTAGGGTCCGACATTAGAGTGTCAAAGTATGGTACATCTTTGAAGCCCAAGAGCGGAAAGTACTCTTCCACCGGGAGGCCACAAGTTGTAAAGCCAGCCGAGTCGAGGTTGACCAGCAGCAGCTCGATGAACATCCTGAGACTCGTCAACCCCATCTGATGATGATGATGACGACTCCTCACTGTTCTTCTGGTTTTCACTACCGCTGGCCTGATCTCCACCTCTATCTTCAACTTGAGCTTCTGCAATTTCTCCAGGCTTCTTGTCGAATAGTCCTTTGAATTGTTTCCGAGCCTTCGTCTCTACTTCCTGCTCATGAATTGGTAGAGAGATACAAAATCAATTCCTCACATTTCCACTATGTGTTTAAATGGCAAAGAAAATGTATTGGCTGATTAACACACCTGCTCTTGCTTCTTCAGTTTCGCTAGAGCAGCTGTTGCATCTGGTTCTGCAGACTTGTCGACTTTGATCATCTAATAGTATCCAGAAACAAGGATTAGAGATTGGTCAAGAATCCAGTCTTAAGACCACTAAACTTAAAGAACGACATTATCACTACCATTTGGAAATCACTTCTTGCTTCCTCAAAATCTCCAGCCGCCATGTAAGCCATTCCGCGACGGTATAGAGCCTTCGCGTGTACAGGGGTTGCATCTAAAACCTACATAGCTCCACCAACAGATATCAAGATCCCAATTCAATAAAATCCTTGGAAAATCAATTGTTTAGATAAGTAAACAAGTCAAACAGAAGGCAGCTCATGATGAAGTAAAATTTTCAGATCTGCTGTCTTGGTTGTTTCTCTCTTTATTTCTTCCCCGTGTTCAACTTTAAACCTCAAAACTTGATGTGCTCAAGTCATCCTTACGAAAATTCAGAAACCAATCAACAACTTATTTCCGCTAACATTTTACCATCGGTTATTTATTTTCATATCGATGTATCCTTTCTCATAAAGACCAATAAAATCATCAAAAATTTCATCTTCCCATTAAAGAGAGAGAAAAGAGAGGGCTCCAATTTGAAGTCATTACACACCTTATTACAGGCCTCGATGGACTTTCTGCATTCTCCCATTTTGAGGAAGCACAAGGCCACATTCAGATGTAATAGATTCTTCAAGAAATAAAACAGGAAAACGAAATTAACAAACTTGGAAATCATGCTATTTAACATCATTTGACAACTGACAAATCATAGAATAGAATAATTTTTTTCAGTTACATGAGGCAGGATGACACTTACTCTAGTGTCTAAAAACACTTTTCCTTCCTCATCAGTTTGTGGATTAACATGATTGAATTCCCGAAGCACCTATATATAAAGCAACACATGGAATTTAATTCATTGTGCACTTAAATGTAACATAGAAACATGGTAACTGGTTTCACATGGACATCTGTAAGCTCATTTAGGTTCAGATTCTCGATCCATTACCAGTTCAATTTGGAGTGGATGTTCAGTATGGTAATCAAAACTGGGTTATTTAGTACTCCATTTGTAATTTGTTTTTTTTATCATTTATTACCATACTTGTTTTCCATATTTGTTATAATTGTTAGTATTGGGCTTGTGTATTTGGTTAGATGCTTAATACATCAGCCAAATGATAGAACAAATAGTCTACCATCATAAAGGTGATCTAAGATCTATGAAACACAGTAACCATACAACCTTTTCGTACTTTGCCTTGGCAAGTTCAAATTTTCCTTCTTTGAAGAGTCTGTTACCCTGTAGAAAAATGATAGCGTGACAGTTAAATATTCCTGGCAATGGCATATTAATGGCCATACAGCACAACAAACAGAAGGATATTGCATCACTGCAACAGCTTGCAAACATACACATGGAGATGGGGACCTAAAGTCCATCACCAGACATCCAATAAATGAAAAATGGCTCATTGAGGCAGAATGCAACATATAACAAGCCACATACCGTGACTCTAATTTTTTCTGCTTCATCCATTATACTCTGAAAGTTCAAACCAGTCCAATCCTGTAATAGATATTTAAGTTAGGCACCAAGACAGGTAAAAGAAAAAAAAGCAGGACACTCCATTTTTGTAACAGTGTCTTGGTGCATATTGACAATTTAACAACCATATTATATTGAAAGTCATATTTGAAAGCAAGCTATTTCAGAATGACACTATTACAGGAAGTTCCGAAAAGTTAAGACTTCATTACCTTTGGCATCTCAAAACCAAGAAGCTCAATTTCCCACTGAACATGAGCACCTTCAGGAACATTAGGTGGCCTAACCAAATAGGAAGAGAGGCATTCAAGTCAGGCACAAATAAAATAACACAATAAAAATTTAAAAAAAAAAAAAGAGCAACCTTGAAAATTTGTCATATGCATAATCAGGAGGGCATGTGACAAGTGCAATCTCTCCTGGGAGCATCAAGCGGACACACATTTCAAATCCCTCAGGCACCTGTGAGGCAAAATAAAAGCTTACTAGATTAAAGAAAAATCAGAGTCTTAGCATCATTGTCTGGATCAAAACAACCTGTAGGTCATGGGCATTGATACACCAATTTGATTTCAACCAGTACAAAACGAAATATACAGACAAAAAAAAATATCTTTCAAGAAATCTTTTCAACTTTAGAAGGGTGAACTCACCATCCCTTCTCCGGAACTGAACTCCAAAGGGTCGCCCTGGTTATCAACTCTTGTATCATAGAAGACTGTCTTTACTTCATTAAGAAGCATGCCCCTATAATGGACACGTAAAAGACTGTCATGAAGTGGGCAATCCATAGGAAACTCCCCTGATCATTCCAAAGAACAAAGAAAATCACCATCTATGCAGCCATTAAACAGGATCTTAGTCATTCATTAAAGAGACACAATTAAAGGAAATCTGAAATAGAGGCAGTAACTAGCACATAAAGCGCATACCTAGCAAAGCATCATCCTAGGAATCTTTCCGTCAACAAAGAATGAGTGTAAATATTGTTAAATCTATATTGTCAAAATAAAGGTCTCACATGAATGGATATATAAATTGACAATGTCACAAGAATTGGCAGCTATAGGAACAAGAATTAACAATATGTTGACAACAGATTTTTCCTTGTGTGATTCTCACATGGCATCAATAAAACATGGCTATAGTGTTGCATAAGGAAGAGAAAAGGGAAGAGAAAAGAACGAAGATATCTCTCTGAGGCAAAGTTTGACCAAATATAGCACCTTTTCCATCCTGTAGCCGTCGTTTAATTAGGCGCCCATCTCCCAGCATATCTCTCACCTATAAATCCCAACATTTGAGAGTTCAATTACATTCACCAAGTTGGTTAAAATATGATTAAACATTTATGAGCAATGACTGCCAATGACTTACCTGGATGAAATGGTCAAGCTCCACCTCGAAATGAACTTCTTCATAGTCTTCTATCTCTGGCAGGAGGGGAGATGGGGTTAAGTATTGATTTCTAACATAAATGATCGCCTTCTCTTTCCGTGCCATTGTTCCTATTCCTATCTCCAGACCTTTAGGTACCTAAATTTTACGAGATCAAGGACAAATCCTATATCAAAAGAAGCTTAAGCATGACAACATGAAAAGGGTAGTATCAAAATGCCTATCAACCAAACACAAATTTCGCACCCGAGCATTTAGCTCAGTGGTTGGTGCATAATCTCCCTGCCTTAAGAGCAGGGTTCGAATCCCCTCTCCCCCAATTATAAAAAAAAAAAAACACACAAATTTCCACCAAACAAAAACTTATATGCCAAAGTTCAGTATTCACAACAACTCGCTACATCATGTTGGGTCAAACGAGCAGGAACCAAAACTATCAAACTTATGGTGCAATTGCTACTTATCGCAAACACTGATAGAGCACATTATAACATAAAGAAAACCAGGATAACCAAGTAAAAACAAAATCCAACATAGAGAACAAATTACCAACCTCAGATTTCCCAAAAGTAAAGAAATATGGTTCTCCTTCTGTGTGTGACAGAATCAACTTCCCGTCACCTGTCTTTGCAGAAATCCTGAAAAAATATTATATGATACATCTGACAAATGATCAAAACATTCTGGAAATTTAGTGCAATGCACACAAAAGAACATGCAAAAGGCTTGAGAATAAATTATTACCAAGCTTTTACTTCATATGGTTCCCTCGGTGATTCCCAACCCTGTCCTTCATCTACTACCTACCAATATTACATAACTACTAGTCATATGATATCTTTCAGACTAAAACAAATGTGGTGCGAATATGGAAGTAAGAATAAAGGTTCATATAGCAACAGAGTAGAGTAAACCAAAAATGATGATGTTGATGATGACAATTCATGTTGCAGCAAGAATTAAAGATTAGTCTGTATATTCGCAATATCAAAGCATGTCAAACAATACAAGAATTTCCCAATCCCCCGTACATACTTCCAACTACCACGATATTTCTAGCCAACATTAAGCACTACTGTGGCACTATACCTTCTTCAAAACTCCCAAATCATCGCAAACGACCTGAAAATGGGCATAAAAATAATAGGACATTAGCACTACAAAGAGGTTATATGCAAATCAATGAATGACAGCTAGACATCAGCAGCACCTCAAACATCAGAAAGAATGCTGATGAATATTATTGAAATTACTTAGAAAGCATGTATGAGAACACTAACGTCGTATAGAGGAATCAAAATTGTGACACTAAAATGGCATAACAAAACTACAATTATAGAATTTGCAGCATTCTTGCCTTGACTTTGGAGAAATCTATCAACTCAATTTCAAAATGGAGTTCATCATCTTTTGGAAAATTACTTGGAACTGGAACTGGACAGTCATCCTCGGCATAGTGCATTTGAGGTTTCATTTTGAACTGAAACAAGAGATATCCCCAGGTTTTAAGAAATAAAGGGAATTCCAAAATAGTTCCTTTAATTTTGCTTTTATTTACATATTTTGGACCAACAAACACAAATATAATTCAAAAAACCATGAAGATAATACCATCGACACTTCACCCTTCAACATTGACGGAATTCCTTCCAACAACCCCAATATCATTTTGCTCTTGCCCAATACATCTCTTACCGGAATACCTTTCCCTGTTACATAAACAAATGTCAATTCAATCTGAAAAAGCATATACCATTAGACAGTTTAACCGTACACAATCCTTTGCTTGAGGCTTACTTATTAAACTTAACATTCCACCATTCACCAGAAGGCCAAGTATACATAATTTTCACTCACCCTAACAAATCAATCAAAAGTTAAATCTACTCAAATTCTTACGGTATATTCACCTCCATTTTCTGATCTCGTAGACTGGATGACAACTCCATCCAACGTCCTAACTGTGCAATGATAAATAACCTACAAAACATCATTATAAGAACTCCAAATTCACAACTCAGCCCTTTGCGTTGCTTTCCAAACACCACAAACAATCTCACATTTTCGCTATCCAATTACGCACAATTGAAACAGAAACAGATAGAACAAAAGGATTACAAACCTGATCACCATCTGAAGGATTTGATTCACCTCCTCCAGGTCTCATCAAAGCTTTCATTAAGCTTCCAGGAATAATTTTCTTTCTCCTATTAATTCCAACATCCAAAATCAAAATCGTAAAATTTTTCTCAAAAACACTTTAAAATATAAAGGAAATAAAAAAAGAAAAATATAAGTTACCTCTTGTCTTCATCAGATTCCGATTTCTTCTTCTGCGGTAAATAGCTCTGCTCAGCATCTTCCTCTACCGCCATCGTTAACTGAAGAATTTTAGCAAGATTTTACTACAATCAAAGTTCGTTTAACTTCAAATTAAGCTTAATTTCAACTAAAATAGTTATATTCAATTGGGTTTCGATATCTCTAATTAACAGTTCGAAAATGTTCAATTTTCTCTTCTCAGTAAGCAAACAAACTAAACTAAGAACGGAAAGCCTTGCGATTTTGGATTGACATGCAAACTTTCTAAAAACAAAAAATAAAATAAAATAAAATTAATTACCTGAAGTTTGAATGTTGAGGAGCGATTGACCAATTGTCGTCGTCGATGTTTCCAAGCGTCCGGACGAATCGCACGATCAAATCCGGCTGCTGATATTTGATCTTTGGTCTATTACAAAAAAAAATGTAAAGATCATGACCAATAGTAGCCGTTGATGTTACTGAAATTCCGAAACGTTCTGATCAGGATGCGGTGTTGATTAATGCACGTGATATGGCGCACGTATTCGGCGCCATAATGTTGCCCAGCACTCAGCCGCCAGCCTAGGGCAGCTAGGTTCGGTCCACCTAACCCAGGCCTAAAAGACGGTTCGTCTCAGATTTTCTTTTTGGGCCTTTGGACTTAGATATTGGATTCGACGTCCACAAAAGAAATCATCTGATTTTATCTTATTAAAAAGTAAAAAATATCATGTACCAATCACTTAATCAAAATTGGGATATGAGAAATTATTTGAAATGGTTTGCCTTATCAATATAAATGGAATGGGATCTTAGATTCTTTTTTTGTCTTTGGGCTTAAATATTAAATTTGATGTCCACAAAAAATGACTTTTTTTTACTAAATACTTAAATAAGCCTCTGAATTATGTAAAAAAAAAATATCAATTCAGTCCTTATACTTTTGTTGAGTTCAAATAAACTCTTGAATTTTTATTTCGGATCAAATAAACGCATCTCCCTAATCGTTGACTAATTTTCATTAGTCAAAGGTACATATAGTACTTTTATACCATGTCATCTATCATATAACAAATAACATGATATTAAATATTGTTGATTAGGATTTATGTGCTTACTTTTTACCCATTTACTCCATTATAATCAATAATATTTAATGTCACATCGTCTATCACGTGACAAATGACATGGTATAAAAATGTCACATATATCGTTGATTAATGAAAGTTAGTCAATGGTTAGAGAGAGCTGCTTAGTTGACCCGAAATAGAAATTCAAAAGCTTATTTAAATGCAATAAAAGGGTAGGGTTTGAATTAATTTTTTTGATATAATTTAAGGGTTTATTTGAGTATTTAACTTTTTTTAAAATTCTTAAGAGAAGATGAATTTGAATTCTATTAACAAAATAAGAAGTATTTTGCATATATCACTTAATCAAAGCTTGAAGATGGGAAATCATATGAAACGATTCATCCCGTTTGTCTGGTTAATACGAATGGAACCGAATCTTAATTTTTGCGCTTTTCAACTTAATTATGGGATTTGATATAATCTATATCATGGGCCACGATGAAACCCAATAAACGGAAATATATCAAATTTTATTTTTAAGGGAACGTGAGATTTAAATTCTACTCATATAGTAAAAAATATTATACAACGATCATTGAATCAGTACACGAATACTAAAAATCATGTGAATTAGATTTCCCATTTCCAGAAGCCTAAGCCACGTCAGCCTCAATTATAATTGGTAAGTTAAACCAAACATGAAACATCATTACTAGGCCGTAGCATTAGGTTAGTAGAATTTTTCCTCATCAAGCATGTACAAAATGGAATACATACGTAAGCCCAACCCCCATGTTCTGTGCTATGAAACAAAACCGTACGCTAAATATAAAGGCTTTTTGATTGTTTGAAAGGTTCAAACTACCGTCTCTGTCAGCAATAACCTACCATCAAACATCACCCATACTCCATTATTTGCTCTTCTTTTCTTTTCTTTTTTCTTCTCTTTTTGTTCTGTTTTTAATGCTGTCCGAGGAGCTCCCTAATGACAGGTTGGTTGGTTGGTTGGTTGAGCAACCCTTTGAATTTTGTTGAAATTGCTTTTCCACTGGCAAGGCGTGGTCCTGCCTTCGACCCTGTTGCTCACACATGATTTCCAGGGAGAATTAAGATATTCTTTTATCCATTTACTTTCTATCCAAGTGGAAGAAACCTGGTCGAGCTTGCAAGCAAGAAAATCCAGGGGACGATTCTCCCACAAAATTCCAATCAAAGTTTACCAGGAAGGAAAGTCCAAGTGCTAACTGCAGAAAACCCAATTCAAGCCTTTGTAATATAAATTTGACATTGGAAAGGAAAACGATGATTGTCCGTTAGTCAAATCTCCATGAATTAAAGTTTATTGTTTATGTTATTCTTATTAATATGAAATTCATGACACTTGATAAAAAAAATTATATTTATATATTAAAAATTTACTTTAAGTCACTCAATTGTACAACCTTTTTTAATATTGACTCTTTATTCATAGAAAAAAATTTGTCATAAAGGGGGTATCCTTACATTGGTCTCTCTCGATGTCAGAATAAGTATCTTGTAGAGGACTATAGCTATTATTATTTCATTATTTTACTGTGGTATAACATGACAAGGGGTTGGTTTCTGTTCCATCAGCCTTGGGTCAGAAGGCCATGCCTTTTCCTAAGGCAATATGTAAGCTTAAGGTGGAGATAGTTCCAAAGTACTGAGAGATTCATTAATTTTCAGAGAAAAGGATCAAAGTAATGGGTAAAACGTCCTTGAAATGCTGCCCCAATTGATTTTAGGCACTGCTTTGATGTGAGTAGCTAAGCCAGGAAGAGACAGAGTGGGATGTGAAAGCCATTGAAATTGTACCCCAAATTTGGCTTTTGATAAAAAAGCAAGGATGAAGGGTCGTTGCTGCTTTCTGTTGGGTTTTTCCTAATAAAAAAAAATCTGGTAAGATCCCATAATCAATGAATCCACGGCAAAAATATTGAAAGAAAAAGGGCAAACGAGACACGAAAGATAGGGGGGGCGTAGTAGACGAAGTCAAATTGAGACCCAAACCCCACGAACATGTAAACCAACACACACTCTAGTCACAACCCAGCACTACTCCACCACCACTAAGGACACATCAACCGACCTTCACACACACACGCAACATACGCGAAACTTGGGCGCGTGAAAAAGTAGTGGGTCCGCACTTTCTAGCCACGAAGGTGCATGGCTTGGGACGTGGTCGAGCACCTTGGATGCACCTTGGATAGCAGCTGGTGCATGCTGGCTATACGGTGCAGGGGGGGGGGGGGGGGGGCGGTGGGGCGAGGGGGAGGGGTAACAACTAGACCGAAAGAAAAGATCTCTGGCTCCTCTTCAATAAAGAGAAAGGATACGGGGAAGATCATAAAGGAGAGAAGGTAACCTTAATGTCGGACACGTGTAAAAGGTTACCTTGTGCCTTGGTCCACTCCATCCACTCACCAACAGCTAAGCCCTTACGGTGCTCATACCTCCCCACACTGCCAATTATCATGCATGCTTCCCTCTTAAGGAAAAAATTCATCATTTTACTGTAAATGAACAGAAACCTTTTTCAGTTTCACATCAATGAAGCATGGGGTATTTCTTTTTAGAATTTACATAGAAGAAAGAATCTGATTTGTACAGAAGAAAGTGAAATTCCAGCTGCCGGTGCCTTGGGGAAAGCAAAGAAAGATCCTGTTAATAGAAGATAAAATTCCAGCTTCCAGAGACAATTAGTACACTTACCAGACACCATTTTCTTTAATTAATTAAACATGCAATGCACTAAGTAAAGACCTCAGAAACCATCGTTCAAAGAATGCACGTTGCTCTAGAAAGAGAGAATCTAGTGCTAAGAACACAGTGAGGCAAATTTTTCAATTGCCGCTTTGACCCTCAATTAAATATAGTTGTAAAACTGGGAATTTAACTGTACGACAAGATCTTAACAAGAAGGAAAGTGACAATCAAATCCATTCTCTTTTTTATTATTACTTTCACGGGCATTGTGTGGGTGGGAAAGGTTGGGGAAGGGGAAAATTCTACAAGCTCAGAATGATAAGAATATGAAAAACTTTAAGGAAGAAGAGAGTAGAGTAATGTTCTGCAAAAGATGGGGAGCTACCCCGGAGGGGGATATTATGCCCCATTCCTTTCATTAACATTTCAATTTCAACAAAATTGAGACTTATTGACTGAAACCCAGATTACAAAAAGAGTAACCCATTTGTATATTGGTTCCCCAAACTTTTCCTGTTTTCCCCAGCCCAACTGATTGAACAAAAGCTGCTTGCTGCTGCTGTACCGCACCATTACTTTTTTTCCTGAAACTAGGCATATGCTTTATTTTCACCTAAGCCTAACCCAAAAAACCATTTCATTTTTCATCTTCATGACAACCAAATTCTCTTTCTTAATCCTATACCTCTATACCTATAGCAAACTAATAATTTCCATTTCTCTTCCTTTCTTCTAACGTTAAAATCCTTCCCATTTCCTAAACAAAAATGCCAAAAAAAAAAAAGAAAAAAAGAACCAGCAGAATTAGTTGACCAGCAGAAGCAAAGCTGAGTCAATATGTCCACTCCTGCGGTAACCGGACTTCTTGGCTCATCCCTTGCTGTGGCCTGAAACTGCGTTGCTTTTGATTTGAAAAGACATTCCCACCACTTCGAAGCCTCAAAGCAGCATCTATGAAACAGAAATCACAATCAAAAACCAAATAACTAAAAAAAAGTAACTTGAATTAGAAAAATAGATTGCGAAAGAGATTTTTACCACTATCAGCAGTGAAACTTGCGTTGAACCGAGGATGAAGCTGGGGTTGAGCACCAATCTCATCGAGATTCAAGTTCAAGGCTTGAACCACTCTAGCTGGAAGCAACACAGTAGAGCATGCTGCCAAAAGAAACAAAAGAAAGCAAATCAGATCCACAAAATTCAAAGACGGCAATACATTGAAATAACAACAAAAAGGAAAAGGGTATGCACCTGGCTTCTTGCGGGTTTCAGCAGGGGTGCCTATACGGCGAGGCAAGAAAACGCCAGTTCCAGCACATTCCCTTTTGGCAGTTGGGTTACCCAAGAAAACAGCCCTCATACCCGACCCGTTTTGCGTCTGGGGTTGCTGCTGCTGCTGCAGAGGGGGCCAGGCAGATGGGGACAAACCCAAGGGCCTATTACTATTACCATTCCTCCCTCTGTTTTGGACCACATGGTGGTGGTGCTGATGCTGCTGCTTCTGTCCTCCCCAAACCGAAGCGTTCTGTTGTTTCATTAGCTGCTCTTGCTTCAGTTGCTGAAACTGCAAAACAACAAAAATAAAACAAACCGAATTAATACCCTGCAGAGGAAAAAGAAGAATCTGAACATAGCATTTTAAGTCGATTTTTTAGGCGTTTTACTTGAGTGGCCTGCAACTTCTGGTGAGAAAGTGACTGGTGAGGAGGGTAATAGCCTGGAACATCGAGGTTTGGAGAAGGCTTCCTGGCTGGTGGACCCAATAGACTTCTGTTGTTGAATCCACCATATGATTCTTCATTCATTCGCATCCTTGCTACTTCCCCTGCAGCCGCATACAGCAGATCCCATGTTCCCGGCGGCGACGAAACTCGAGATTGAGAGTTCGGGCTTCCACGGCTGGACCCTTGCTTGCAACCGCAACCGCTCCCTACCGCACAGAGCGTCGACTGCGGCGAACGGGACAAGATCCAACCCTAAAAACCAAAAACAGAACAACAAACAGAAATAAGAAACGAATCCTTAAAACCGAAAACTTAGCGGAGAAGTTTCGCTTTTACTTCTTCAACATACCTTGGAGTTTTCAGAGCCAAACACGCGGTCGTTTCGGCGAAAACCGTCTTCGAGAGTGGAGTGAGCCATTTGGCGAGTTAACCCTGCGAGGTAATCTTCTTCGTCACTCTCTGTTTCGGTAGAACCCACGACGGACTCAATCGGGGAACTCAGATCCGAAGAGAACCCAAAAGACCCAAACCCGTGACGAAACTCGTACGGGAACAAAGACTTGGAACCGTCAAGCTCTAATCCAAACCCATCCTTGGGATTCTTGTGATTGTTCTTAGCTTTACTGTTGTCCAAGAACAAGTCATCGTCGGTTAAAAACTCAGGGGGAAGCCAAAACTCCCCATCGTCTAAAACATCCGCCATGAGAGAACAAGAAGAAGAAAAAGTAAAGAAAAGAAGCTTTAGAGTAACAAGGAAAAATATCAGGGATGGCGAAAAGGGGGGAATGGGTGGGAGGGGAAATTGACGAGTAGAGAGTAATGGGTGTTTGCTGCTTGGTTAAGATTTAATAATAAGCAGTGCCTCCCTGTTGGGTTTTGCTGGCTATGGCAGACTCCGGGCCCCAGCCAAAGCAAAAAAGCTAAAAATCAAACAGGAAAACGAAGCTCTGATTCTTCAAAAATTTTGTTTAAAAAAGAAGAAATTGACTCAGTGTTGAGAGAGTAGTAACTGTCAACGAGCAAGAGAGGTTGCCACCGAAATACATTTGTATTTGTAGAGTGAGAAAAAGCAAAGTTACAGAGAAGATTGCAGAAAAAGCGGGACTGAGTCCGCCACTCGCTCCTAGAGGAAGGTTATCACACGCCCCCGGTCTTTGTGTGGGGCCCATGGGGGGAGTTGCAGCCAGGTAAGTGTTTAGAGCGAGAGAATGAGAGAGAGAAGAACAAGTGGGACCCGATTGAAGTATAGAGCACTTGGACAGCATGTGACAGGGCCACAATTTTTTTATTTCTATTTTAAACTTAGGATTTTTAGGATTTTTTTCTTTACATAACACTGAATTGATTTTTTTTTTTCACGCGCGACGTCCCGAATAATTTCTATCGTAACACGTTACGAGATTAGATGGTTAATTTTATTTAATAATATTAAAAAATTAGTTCTTTTAAATATAAATAAATTAATTTTGAATTAAAAATATTTTAAATATTATATAATATAAAATTAATAATTTAATACTTCCAAGAATAAAAATATTTATATGATGTTAATTTTAAAAAAATTCACATAATATCATGCATAAGTATTAAAAGTACGCATAAGTGTTAGATATATCAATTGGTACCATGTAATCAAGTACTTTAAATTATAAGACATGATTAAGTAAGATTAAGGTATCTTATAATTGAGTTCAAGTAGTAAAATTATTACCTATCACATATTCGAGTAGTGATCTTAGAACACCTATTACTAGAAATCGATTACAAAATTTTTATAACTAATTTAATAATTACTAAAATTTATTCATTGTTTTGACTTTGATTTATCTTTTTATAAACAAATTTTAATGTATTAATTTAATTTTCAATAGTAATATTCATAAAAATTATTTTAAATTTATTTTAATCAAATATTTAATTAGTAATATTTTGAATATTCATATATAAATTTGAATAACAATTTAAAATTTTAATTCAATATTTATAAATTTTAATTCATTATCAATCATTAACGTATTTTCAAAATGAAAAGTTGTCCCTTAATAATGTAATTATTGAAAAAACAAATTTAATCCAAAAGTTATGTCTTATAATATTAAAGATTATCACTTAATAATGTGACTATTGAAAAAACACATGTAATTCAAAAGTTATATTTTATAACATGAAAGAGTGTATTCAAAGACAAAGAAGTGTTTGAATGAAAAATTGTATCTTTAGTAAAGAGACACTTACGAGTTTATATAAAAACTTATTAGCAATTAATATGAGAAATGAGAAATTAGATCATCTGAATGAAAAATTGAGAAAAAAAATAAACATTTTAAATTCCTATTATTTGCCAATCCTATCAAAATCCCTTATAATTTGTTTACTGTAAAAAATAAGTTATAAGATAGTGACAACTCTACAATCCTATGGTCATGATTAACAGTCTAATTTTGTAAATGCAAGATGAAATTAAACATTAATTTTATTGTCTCTTTGAAGCTTATTCACACATTCCTATTTACATACCAAATGAAAAAAATAAAATAAACTTTAAAAATAACGACTATTACAACACGTTTTAAAGTTGATTTTGTTGATTCTTTTTTAATTCCGATACCTATAGTTCCAATATGAAATAATAAAATTCAGATTCGAATATATTAAAAATAACAAGTACATTATCATTCACATAATTAATAATTGAAATTTAACTATTCTTTTTTTTTTTTGTAATTTTTCTAAGGTATATTAAACAAAAATCACCCAATTCACAAGATAGCTATGGCTCAGCAGTACAGCAGACAGGTGTCCTGGCTACACTGTCCACTTGGCAGTCCGGGGAAACCATCCTCTGCACACAAATTACTTTTGTCATTTTCTTAGAACATTGTTTACTCATTTGCCCTCCACAATTTAGGGTATTGACCTGGTTCACGCTACAAGCAGTTAAGCCATTTAATTCTCTCTGCAAAAGGACTGTGTAAGAATCCTGCTGGTAATGTTTTCTGATCCCTATTTGGTAGATGAGAAAAAGTGGCATGAACACACCCGTTTTCAGCTAAAGCCTACGGCCGTATCAGCTCCGCGTTGCAGCAGGAAGATCTTTAGCACGGTGGATAGCGACAGGTGGAGTAGGGTATCAGCAATTCTTTTTATATAAACAATAAAAAACCCCTCAATTTTTTTTTGTTTAAAATCAAACAAACCCTTAATTTTAACAAAAATGTCAATTAGATAACGTATTTGCGTAGCTAATTGAAGTAGTCAAATACTCTAGCACTCGGGTCATGTTAGCTCACTAGATCATACATCATGCAAGTTAAAAAGGATCATTCAACATTATCCCAGAGACAAATCAAATGTGAAGGGGAAAGGTGACAGTTAATTATTAATTTTTATTTTAAATTAAGTTATTAATTTGATCTATGATTTTGTATGATTTTTTTTAATTATTGTTCATGTAAAATCTTAAACCTACCATTAGATCTAATGATGGTGGTTTAATTTTTTTAATTAAGTTTTTATTCCAACTGAAATCAATAAAATATAAAAACGTTGATAAAATAAATTATCATAATACAATTATTTTCTTTTAAGATTTTTTCTAATTTTCTTTGGTTCTAAAGTTTCTTTTTATACAATAAAAAAGAGAGATAAATCTTTGGTTTTTTAAGTAGAATTAGCTTGTTTTTTAAACAATCCAAGCTATTCATTCAAAATATGCCACCTTAAGGGTTTTTTTTTTTTAATCTTTAAAGCATGATTGTAATGTTTAGCACACGTGTGTTGGTCTATGTGAATTCTTGAATTCCAAGGGTGTACAAAGGCATGCAATGATAATAGGTTTTTGCATGTGAAACGATCACAGAGGAGGAGCCTTCATCCTCCACCTTCAAGTCATGCTTTATTCCCACCCAATTTTTATGAGTTGGCCCTTACCCTTTTTGTTACATTGATCCTTCTGCCAATGAACATGGAAACAGTCTCAAATGCTTATTGTAGTGGTCATGGTTTTAGAAAGAAAGAGAAAAAAGTGCTTGCATTGAATACTACAAGCCAAAGGAAAATGAGAGAAAATGACCACTAGTTGGGTGTATTGGAAAAACAAGGGTCTTAAAGATTGAAGAATCTTTAAGGTCCTTGTTCCATGTTCTAATGGGAGAAAGCTAAAGAAATGAAAGAAATTTGCAAAAGAAATCAAAGTGATGTGCAATTAAGGTAGTTGAATTACGGTTTTTTTCTAAATAAGAATTAAGAACGTGAAAATATCTAAATACATGTCGATACCACATATCTGAATCGTTGTTTATCAAATCAACATTAATCGTGTCAATACCATAATGCATAATCAATGTCACATTAATATTTATTACAAAACCTTCATGATATTAACAATTGGATAAAGATTAATAAATTTTAAAATTACACGGATAAATTTTATACAAATAATTACAAATTGATTAAATTCAACATTTGAAGTACAAAAATTAAATTAATAATTTGGTCAATAAATTATTGCTCCCGATATCGTTCAAACGGATTAAGAATTAATGGATATTTTTTTTATGGTTGATGATCAAAGTGCAATTCAAACAATTTGACAATGACATATATAGGTGCATGTGTAATATTTTCCTTTGTTTTAGTTTTAATACTAAACTTTAATTTTTAAGGTCATTAATATTAAGTACACCATTTACAAGTATCAATTAATGTGTAATGCCTCTAAAGAAAAAGTAATTAACAAATTAATATCAAAATTATCAAATTATTAAAAATATTTTTTTGTTAAATATAATATTCTCACGAGATTAAAATACAAAATTAATGTATTAATTATAAAATTTTTTCTTAAAAGTCACTCTAAACCGGTGCAATAAACATTTTATTAGCATTCCCCTTAACTATATTTAGTTTTGCTATGATTGATTAAAATGTAATTTACATCTTAATTATAAATAATGGAGTATCTACTAAAAGTTATGAGTAAGCCAACCGAAAGAAGCTCACGTGGCGAAGATGCATCAGTTTGTTGATTCGGCAGTTTTTAACTGTCTGATCTGTCTTTGGTCAAACCCTTTTTTTTTTTTTTGGCTTTTTCCCTCCCTCTGTTTTGTTTTAACGTGCGTCGTTATATGTACGCATCATTACGGCGTGTCCTCTTCCCCATCACCCCCCCGCCCCCGCCTGCCCCTGCTATTCGCCGGTGTTGGACGGCGCTCCCTCTCGTGGACGCAACACCTTCTTCTCCATCAACGCCATTTCATAAGGCCTTTTCAAATCCGTCCCCTAAAATTTGTGGTGGGGACATGCTTACCTGCGAAAGGGGACAGCTCGTGGACTACTGAGAGAACGTACACCTTCAATCTCGATCAATGTTTTGAACTCATAATACTCGCCATCATCACCGTTCATGTATTGACTTGAAAACCGAATCAAAGGTTTCGTGTGGTTTCCCTCGCTAGTCTAGCGCGTGATAGTGAAACTCCCTAATGGGTCGGCGTGCCTAGACATGAACTTTTCCTGTTCCCGTAATCCCCCTTTTTTATATTTTTTTAATTTTGATTTTAATGAAATCTATATTAAATTTAAAAAATTTTCATAATATAAAAAACATTATTTTTTAAAAATTATTTAAAAAATTTTGAAAAAATGAAAGAGAAAGAAAGTAATATGAACTTTTCCGCCGAAAGATAATGGAGGAACGTTGTTTTCATATGATTAGTAACAATTTCTTTGACTGATTTGTCACCATTAGATTGTTTTGTTTCTTATTTTTCTAAAGGGAAGATTTGGGTTTGAGTGTTACCTCAAATTCGTCACCGATTATTCACATCGAAGTAGGCCATGTCCAGCTAATTAAAACTTGAAAAACATGCCTAAAACTAAAAGAGAGGAAAAGGTAGCGACTGAGTTCTGACAATTTGTTCTAAGGGAATTGCAATTTAACCGACGACATAAATCTTTTTCGTCCCCAATTCATTCGTGATTGGTCGTTGAAATCTTCAGCCTTAAGCAAATGGGAAAGGGCTTGTTGGGATGGATTCGTGGGAAATAAAATTATTATACGTGTGCATCCGTCGCTAAAGCCACATGCAACACCGCTTTTGGGTTATTCTTGGATTAGAAGGTTAAAATTCCCAAGCAAAGGCAAGCTCTTTTCTTCAAAGTGCTGTGGAACAGATCTTTGAATAGGCGGCGGCGGCGGCATGCAAACCCTACGAAAAGGATCTCTATAGGTTATAATGAGTAGCATTAAGGAAATAAATAAGTAAAGGCCATCAAATCAATTAAATGCAATTAATTCATATCGAATTTTCAGTTTCAATATTAATAAATACTAGAAATGATCGATTTTTGTTTTATTTAAAATTTATAATTGAATTAATTGAAAAATACCATTATTAAATATATTACACATATATATCATTACTATTTTAAAATATATCTAAAAATAGTTACCATTCAAATCAAAATAATTGATTGAGATAAATTTTAATTTTTTTATAAAAAATTGATTAATTTGATTTTTTGAAATTATAAAATCGAACCGATTAAATTATTGGAATACTGGCCTTGATGACAAGTTTGAAATTGTACATGAAACCCATAAATTACTTGTAAAATTCAGGTTTTTTATTATCTTATCTTAATTGATTTCAAATTTATAAATTAATTATAGCTGATGAATCTTGATTAGTTGGAAACTTTACTTTCTCTCTCTTTTTTCTAGTTGTATGTGAAAGCAACTGTACTTTTTACTTGCAAGCATTTTCTTTCTTTCTTTTCACTTTTTGGATAAGTATAGGGTTTAGGGGAATATAACTTTAATTAATAAAAAAATATAGAAGATAGATTCAATCGTAGAAAAATTAATAATAAAAATGAGGCGTGCACACTTATTCATCATGTTCATAATATGTAGGTAACATGTTTTTCCTTTTGTCTGATGTGAAAAAAAAGAAGAAGAAAGAGACAAAGAGAAAGAAAGTATTATAATTTAGAATTTAGACTTTAAAACCCTTTTGGGAACACGTGATGGTGCAAAAGGAAGCCAGAAAAAGTTTTAAACCGATATTCTTTGGAGAAGAGAATGCGATAAATTCATCAACTAAAAATAATAAATATAATTTTAATTAATGCTAATTCATTTAATTTAAATAAAAATATAAAAATTTAATTAAATTTCATAGTACGTTATAAAAACATAGAAACTTATTTAATTTTTGTTCAAATTTAAAAAAACTCACTTGATTTTCTTATTAATTTTAGGAAATTGGTCCTAACTCCTAAGAAAAAAAGAGTACTTGGTAGTTTTCTAATCAATAATCGGAGTAGTACATATTTATTCTTTTTTTTTTTTCCAAAAGGCTCAAATTCTTAATTACAGATAGAGTACCCTCCTACCTCTAGCAAGGGGAAACAGAAATCTAGCATGAAGTGGGCCTTAGGATTTGTGTTTTCCATAAATTAAAAAACCGTCAACCGCTAACGGTTTTAAATTCATTTATTATTTCGGAGGATAGCAATAAATATTCTTTGCCACCAAAATTTGTATTTTTCCCTTTTTAAGGTTCGGTTAATGGTTGTCTACAAACACTAATAATAGTTTAAATATAATTTTAGTGAATATTTTTACATTTAATGTACTATTTTCATTAATTCTTAAAAAAAATAAATTAATTAGTATATAATTTAAATATCACCTTGATTAATGTCAATAAATAATGATTAATGTTGCACTCTTGATTTTCTTTATCATCGTAACTATACGAGGAATGATTAAAACGTATCCATACAATGTCATGGATTGAATTAATACTTGGATTTGAAATAAAAAGTAATCAATTTAAAAAAATATATAACATAAAATTAAGGGGTGACAGTCACCATCTCACGTCACCACTTTCGGTTTGTCCATGAACATAAGGTTTGTATTTGATATACTATTAGTGTATACCTCGTTAATAAATAAAAAATTTAAATATTTTAAACATATAAATACTCAAAGTTTTAAAAATATTTATTTTAAAAAGGTTTAATTTTTGTTATAAATTTTTAAAAGGATGTTTTATGATTAAGTGATAAAATATAAATATTATAAATCGAGAGTGGATCAAATATAAAAGGGAAAAGGAAAATCATAGTAGCCCAAATATTTTTGAGTCATAATGGTGACATACTTATGGCATGTGGTCGGTTTATGCTGATCCAAGGAACAGGACCCACAAATAACTCCGTTTTCAATTTTATCCAACATTAAAGGGGATCCAGAACGGCTGCCCTAAAGATGGTAGACCCAAGGATCTGGTTGCCAAATGAATGTCTTGCTCTTACTCTAACTATGCATCTCCCCTGTCTTTTTCCTTTCCATCAATTTTTCAATCACAATCTTTAATTCTTAACTAATACTGCCATCACTCATTCATTTGGTAGCGTGTTGTTCCCGACCATTTATAAATTCCCAGCTCCGTTGGTTAAGTATTGAATTTTTAAAACGAACATTTAATTTAAAATTAATTATTACGATTCCTTTAACTTAATAGACGTAAAATTTTTTTATCATCCACTCTAATACTTCTCAGCACATATACAAACAATGAATTCATCATGTGGCAACATATCAACATATCAGGAAGAGAAAAATAACGAGATGAATAATGTATTATCTTGATATCATGTTGAATTACCATGATATTAGTAGGTGGAGTGGGTTTTATTATATTTATATGTGTAAGATACCCATAACTTGATGGATGTAAAATATCTTTATCATGATTCTAATATTAAGAACCAGTTGGTGTAGTTTATACTCAAATGTATGGAACAAACATGGTACTAGTTGTTAAATAAACCAAAAGGGGAGTATGCAAACATTAGGGAAGAAAAGCAAATGTCACTTTCATGAGCTGATTTGGTGATAATTTGTCAAACATGTTATGTTGAAGGATCATATAATTGAAGCCGTGAGTGGTGGTGGTGGTGGTAGTGAGTGAGTGGAGTCCAGGCAGGGAGGTGGGGACTTTCGGGGTTCTCAATGACAGGGTCTGATAATGAATATGTGTATCCTATCCTAATTTGTTTACGGATTTCATTGAGTGACCCTTAAGCTTGCCTGCATTATTCCCCTCCCTCCTTCTCCTGTCTCCCCTTTTCCTCTTTTTTTTTTTTTTCTGCTTTCAAGGCTGGACATGTTACGGTAGGTCACCCTCTATACTATATACCGAACCATCTCTTACTCACTAGTTAACCTGGTTTATAAGTCCTAAAACTTTGCTGGTATAAGTCTATTCTACATCTAAGTCAAGAGCTGATTCTTTCACACCTATTTGCCTAGCTATAATTATGTTATATCACAATGATAAGCTCTATATGTTGTTGTCTAGTATTCTCCTTATATATGAAACTTTGATTAGTCCAACTCCCTTGACATAAATGAATATATGTATATATGTAGGTCCCAATTCTTCACATGCTTGGAGAGACTTGATGGCGATCGAGGGAGGGTCGGAAGCAAAAAAATGGAGCAGCTCAACTCCTAGCATGAACCATGGTTTCCACTTTCCAAGCTGGTCTTAATGGCGTGATCAATGTCAACAAACACCCATCATCGGCAGATTGATCAAACCCAAATCTTAGTAAAATAAAATAAAGATTATGGGATGAAAAGGATAGGGTGGAGATAAGCTTAGTGGGGTTGCAAAAGGAAGGCTACCCTTGAGTCAAACCCAAGTACCATAAAAAAAGAGAAAGGAACCGATCAAACTCAAATCAATCAAAGAAGAGTAGAAGAAGACCCCATGGCCATTTCTTTTTCTTTAATTAAAGGTACATATACATCCTGCTTACGTTTTCTTTACCCTTTTTCCCTTGAATTCTTAGTGGTGGGAAGATCCTGACACCCTTGCTTTTCAGTTTTGCAAGCTCATATCCACAAAATAAAAAAAGGATTGATCTTCCTGATGCTTCCAACAAACACGTTAGGCTGCATATCCAACTTTGAATCGTCATGGACCAAATTGGGGTGAGCAGAAACTGCACATGGGATCTTCTATTAGTAATAAATTTGGCCTCCATGGAAAGTCACTTGATCTTATCACTAATCAAAATAAATTCCTTTTCTTTTTTTCATAGCTCTCTCACATGCGTGTCTGGGATAGGAGAAAAAGAAAGAAAGAAAAGTGAGACAGATGGTGGTCTTGGGGTCTTTTGAGTCAGGGGGCACCGCCCATTGCTTGTAAAAAAGCTAGAGGAGAACGTGGCAGGGAACAATTTCACCTGCCAAATGCCCAACGATAGGTTGTTAGAAGATTTTAGTTGCATGAATGGAACAGTTCATGGATGATCAGAGAGAGTGATCATGCAAGTTTTTTTAAGCCTAACTGTCACCTAATAGAGACAGAAGAAGAAAAGGAAATGTAGAAGGTGGAAGACCCATTTCTCTTCAAAGCCTGACTTCCTTGAACAAGTTCCCCTCTGATAAGCTATCTTGGTTTCCAGCATTGCTTTTTATCAAATGGGAAACACTGTTTTCAGTTTCATCAGTCTTATTTCCCCCAATTCATATTTGTTTCTCCAACTTTAGTATGTCACGGGATGACAATTGGACAAAGATTTTGTCTTGTGATTGAAACAGTGAGGTTCAGCTTAGAGCACTTTCTAAAAGAAAAAGGCAAGAAAAAGAATATGCATACAATCCAATCCACTAAATCCAGAAGCAGTAGAGTAAAAATTCTGAAAGATCTATGTTGTTGGAGGCACTTGGGGTGTGGCAGATTTTGAGGAGAAATGTTGAGCAACAAAGCACCATGGAAATGTATAAAAAACAAAACCAAAAAGGTTGGTTAACAACAAAATGGCCGGTTTAATTGCAGTGACTGGCGCGTGTAGGAGACCAGCTGTATGAGCCTAAACATGTCTGATTACCTGATAATCAATCATTAATGAAAAAAACAATTGACAGCAAAAACAGAGTTGGATACTGGAACCCCTCGAAAGGGTTTTTCCAAGTTGTGGAGAGAGGAGAATATCGAGGAACATGTCACCTTGATTAGCGGGGAGGAATGTGTTTTGTGTCTGAAGCTTGTCGTTTCCCTTTTAATGGTTGGGAGTGTTAACTCTTGGGGGAGAGGGGGGGGATTCTTTTTAAGCCAAAACTTTGACCATCTGTCTCCTCCGTTAGGCATTTGCAGCTACCACTTTGACTAACCCCCCCAAGCACACAACCCTCCAGCACCTCTACCAAACCTGCTGATTTAAGTGGGAAACAGAAGGGGAATCCAGCTTAATTGTTAAAAAGTAAGGTAATCCCCTTTATCCAATTTTTTGATAATAAAATCATCAAAATCTAATGGTGGGGTACATTCCAAATGATGCAAAATGGGGCCAAGGATCAAAGTTTGTTACCGAACCTTGGTACAATCATTAGAACTAATTAATATCAACAAATAGTAATGCCCTCAGTCTACTCAGGTCTACTGCAGATGATAATGACAGTGATAATAATATTATTTTTTTTTACTTTTAAATATTTAGTTCATTGATTAATATATAATTTCTCAATTTAAAAAATAAATTTTATTTTTTTATTTTAAAAATAAAAAACATTACTTTTCCTCAAATTTAGTTACTGTAGATATTTTTTGGGGAGGGGGGAGGCGGGCATTTCTTAGTTTTCAATTGGGCAAAGCTAACTTTAGATTGGTTATTGTGTTTGTTTTTGTTTCCTTCTTTGTTTTGAGCCTTTTCTTCCTGTTGTATATGAAAAAGAGGACGAAATGTTGGTTCCAATTACTTTGGTTTCAAGGCTTGGGTGACCACTTCCTACAGCTGAAGTTCAAACCGAGGACAAGATGAGGCATCTGCCTGATAAAAAACACAACACGATTCAGTCCTTGGGAGCACGCTTGTTGAATTCCCATTAGCACAGGATTTGCATCTTGTTTCAGGGCGATTGTTTAATTAGCCTGGAGGAATGAAGTAGCTCCAGGCATTGCAAAAGCTTCCCCTTCATGGTCAGGAATAACAGCAAGCTGTGGAAGTAGCTTCATCTTTGATGGCCACATCGACAAGAATCTTCACCCAGGTTTTATGATTGATTCACAAGAATTCTGTTGATGCACAATTGCAATGGGAGAATGCCACTTTTGGGCTTCATCACGAACATCAGAAGACAACCGAACCATATTTAGAATGCTGGTCTGGGATGGTGAGCACGGCCCATTATCAAAGCAAAACCCTGCCTGGGAATACTAGTGTTAAGCAGATCATCGCGTACGAGCCGATCTTTTGCTTTTGGTTTTCTGGCCCAGGGTTCGGGCCGGAGATCTTATACTATGGGCCAAATGCTTGTCCCTCAGCCCCTGGCTCCTAGCCCCTGGCTTCCTGGATCTTTATACAAAACCTGGCAGACACAGAGAGCTGACTGGCAGTTGGGAGCTCCCAAAAAATTAGTTTCGACCAGTTGACTTGGGTCAGATTCTTGATCGTTTGTTTTGATTTTTCCATTCAAGTTCAAATTGATTAGCTTATTACACCCGACTGCTTAATTTGACCACTTCTGCCTCCTCTAATCAAACTTATCTTCATGTCTATAACTATAAGCGTAATGGTTATCAAATACATCACCCACCCCCAACAATACTTTTCCTAGGCCTTGAGGGCTGAGTCTTAAACCAAATCAAATGGCATTATTATTGAGAATAAATTTCACCTACTTGCCTTCTTCCAATGCATCATTGAATACAATGAATTTTTTTTATTTTGTTTTTGGATAAGGCATGTGGAGAATGACAACTTTGACAAGGGAAGGTTCGAAGCAGCTTCCTGCCACCCCAAACCTAGACAATCTAATTATCAGGATGCCACCGATCTGCAATAGAATCTTTGCTAGTTTGAGCAAAGATCAATCACAAAACTTCATGTCTTAAAACAACAATTCTATCAGAATTAACTTTTTACAGTCCCTTATCTAGCCTGCTGGCCCTCAACAATCCAAGCAATTTACTGCAGCAGCACAGTTTGAACAAATTTTCAACGTCCATGGGCTTTTCCATCGTTAGTTTCCTTATTGGAATTTGATTTATTAAGCAAGAAGAGTGAACCCTTTTTTCCTTCAGAATTCCCACTGCAACCCCACTTGCAATTCTTTTACGGGCCTGAGTTACAGGGTCATACTCAAACACTATTGGTGTACAGATAAGAGGAATATTTCTATTCATATCTTGATCACATGGAAATCACAGAGGCAACCGTTGAATTCTTGCGTGCAAAAATATTCAACGTAAATAACTAAGAAAAAGAATATCTTCACGCCATCTTCCAATGGACGCCAAGCAAGCTTACTGTCATCATACCATCCATCACAAAGCTTGATTTACACTTTGACGGCCCAGATTAAACCTTTCTCCTTCCCCTTCTCTCTTTTTGTCTTTCTATATAAGGCCATGCGGCTGCGACCTCCTCATTCTTGAAACCGTCATTCAGCTTTACAGAACCTTTTTTTTTTTTGGCTTCTATCATCAACGTGCAGACAGGAAACTTGTTGACTCTTCTTGCGAAGAAAGAAAATGGCGAAAGATAGGAAGATTGGGGTGGCTATGGACTTCTCACCGAGCAGCAAGAACGCTCTACAATGGGCTGTAGATAACTTGGCTGACAAGGGAGACACCCTTTATATCATCCACATCAACGCCAACTCTCTCGATGAGTCTCATAACGCTCTCTGGGCTAAATCCGGTTCTCGTAAGTTTCTTTCTTTTTCTGACATAGATGCAGCTTCTTGTTTTTTCTTTCTTTATATTCTGATCTGATCTAAATCTTGGGTTGTTTTCCGATTCTTGCAGCTCTTATTCCTTTGACAGAGTTTAGAGAGCCTGAGATTATGAAGAAGTACGATGTTAAACCTGATATTGAAGTTCTTGACATGCTTGACACTGCTTCAAGACAAAAAGAGGTTCACTTCTCCCCTTCTTTTTAACCTGTCAAATTAAGTCCTCTTGTTGATCATCATTTTATCTTGTCCGAGGCTGATGTACATGTTTGCGATTGCAGATACACATTGTAACGAAACTGTACTGGGGAGGAGATGCTAGGGAAAAAATTCTTGATGCTGTTGAGGGTCTGAAACTTGACTCTTTGGTCATGGGAAGCAGAGGACTTGGAACCGTTCAAAGGTAAGAAAATGGCCATCTTTTTTTAATGTTCCTTTCATTGTCTCAGTTGTCACTGATGTTTTTTGCATTGGGTTGGTTTGATGGGAAAAACAGGATCATCTTGGGGAGTGTGAGCAACTACGTTATGACACATGCTTCTTGCCCTGTTACCATCGTTAAGGAATCAAGCTCCATGAAGCACTGATAAGTTCATATATTTCGTCTTTCATTTACAAAAAATAATCTGATGAACGGCTGTTCCTTCCGAGTGTATGCTTTGAATCGGCTTGATGTGCTGTTCCTGTCTGGTTGATCATGTTTTCTAAGTAGCTTAAGGAGTTAAAAGGTTGTGTTACCAAATTCTTAAATGTGGTACTTTGTTGTTTAATTTATTCCTTTGGTATTGATTTTGTGTCCCTACAAATGAAATCATAGCCCTTCATGGTGCCGAAAAGCGTGTCAAGACATGGAATTTAATAACAAAAGCTTTTGTCTTTGTCCACATTATGAACTCTCTTTCAAATGTTCAGATACTTTGCTTTCTTTTTTCTACTTTCCCCCATTTTCACATGGGCTGATGGAAAGATCTAGATCCATGAACTTGTGCCACCTGCCACACTGTCTACATTGCCAACCATTTTGTTTTTTCTTTTTTTGTTGTTGTTTGTAATTGACTTACCCTTCATCTAGCATATGATTTTGTCAGCTGTCAAGCTGCTCTGTTTTCTGAATATGGCGTAAATTATGAAAAAAAAAAGACATTGAGAAACTCAACAGTTAAACGATAATCTATATGTATAAGGTGTTAATTTATGTCTTGACTCGAGAACAAGAACAACAAACGATGAACACAAGACAGATTACGGTCTTGGAGCATTTGGAGTAAACTAAGATCACGACACAAAACCAGGTGATAGAAACAGGGACAAGCACGCGACAATTACTGGGGGGAAAAAGGAAAAACAGGTTCATTTGGAGGCATTGGTTGGAGCTTGATCCATACCTGCAGCAATGCGAGCTTTAACGAAGGCCAACAGTTTGTCTCTGGGAGGCAGGCTGCCCTTAACAACGCTGCAGCTCACGAACTCGTCGGTCCATTTGAACAACTCGGGAAATTTCTCAGCTGACAGCACCTCCATCCCTGTGGCTTCTTGGATGACCCTGAGCCAGTAGCCAATAAAATTGGCAGCAATGTCAACCATTCCGACTGTATCTCCCCCAAAGAATCTCTTTCCACGCAGCGCACTTTCAAGCGTTTTTAGACACTCGCAAGCTTCTTCCACTACCTTTTCTCGCTCACTTTCTTGGCTCCACCCTGCTTTCCGTAGCACAGGCAAGCACTACATGCACACCACAAAAAGAACTAAAACAGTAAGACCAAAACTGATACATCCTACGGTTTCGAGAGTAGAAATCTTCTGTTCTCATTTAGTGCCCTTGCTTGGTCGTTATATAAGTTTGAATGGGTCAAATTCAACCCAAATATAAGTTTTGCCAGGTGATCAGGCCTATTTTTGAATCTGAGCTGTTTGAAATCTTCAAAAAAGTAGACTAAAAGAGTAGTTAAATGATCAAAGTCTTACCTTCTCATCGACGAAGTTAGCCCAGAAGCGAGCCATGGCTTTGTCATAAGGATCCTCGGGCAAAATGGGATTGCCCTTCCAAGTTTCCTCGATATATTCAAGTATAACGAGCGACTCAGCAATTGGTTTTCCATTGTGGAGGAGGACAGGAATTTTTTTGTGAACAGGATTGTATTTCAAAAGCAAAGGGCTCTTGTTTTTTAAGACATCCTCCTCTATGTACTCATATTGAACACCTTTCAATTGCAAAGCAAGCTCTACCCTGCGGCTAAAAGGGCTTCCCCAAGCTCCAAAAACCTTCACTTCTTCAGCCATTATGTAACCTTTTTCTTTTTACGTCTTCTGCACTTGGAAGGAGACTTTGGTTTGATGCTACTTATAGAGGTTTTCTTAGGGAGGAAGACAGGCTTGCTGTCATCATCCTTAATCAGTGACGGTCGAGTGAGAGTGAAGTGGTTGGAGCATAATGGCAAGTCAAAGGAAAAAAATGCCGAAGAAAGTTCAAATTAAGATAAAGCCTGAGGTAAGATGGTGCGTTCGCTTGAAAACTAACTAATTGGGCCTTCGGTGCTCTTATTTCTTGGGATATTCAAGTCCAACCCGATCTTGAGTCTTGACTGCCAGCCCTTATCAGAACGGTAGAATGCGATAATATAAAGCCTGTTTAATCTGATTTTTAATTTATTTACTTTTTAAAAATAAAAATCAAATCAAATAAGATTTTAAATAACACTCTTAAGAAAAATAGCTTTTTTTTTAAAAAAAAAAAATTAAAAAAATTTTAAAAAAAAGCTCCAAATAGAAGTTTTATCTTTTTTTTTTTTAAAACATATCAATTTTTCAAAAAATATCCCTCTCGTTCAATCAATCTTCCTCTTCTTTCTCTCTCTTTTTGTAAATCACCATTTTTCAACATAAAATCAATTTTTTTATTTAACTTCTGTTAACTTCATTCATCCTAATATTTTTTACATCTCAATTTTCATATTTTCTCTTGCCAAATATGAAAAAAAATATTTTTTTTTTCTTTTCAAAAAACATTTATGTGCTTTTCAAATGGAGCCTAAAATTTTGTTTTAAAATATTGATTAGGTACAACCCATTATTGTGGTAGTTATTAGTTGTGTAAATGTGAATTAATATATAATAATTATAGCATGAATTCTTTCACTCATAACATACTTTTGAATAATTATATTTTCATTCTTTTATTCTTTGAATTTACTAATCAATAAAAAAAGCTAAACTTCACCTACACCCTTCACAGTTTAAATTTTTCTCGCACCATTCTTTTTTCAATTAATATTCCATGAACAATTTTTATTCCTTCAAGAAATTAAGTTATTAATTTTACCTAATAAAATTACAAAATATACTAATTTTGTATTGAAAATATTTAATAATTTGGTGTAAGAACATCAATGATATGATCATTAGCTTGATAGTATGAAAATCTAATCCAACAACTCAATTTTTCAAATTAGTTTTAAGTTAGGGTACAATTTAAATTTGAAATATCTTTTTAGAGATAATGTATAATGGATTAATATTTGATGCACTGATAGTGTATAGTTTTAATACACAGTCAGACCATTGCATCAAATATTTTTCCATACATAATTAGAGGAATAAGTTTATCTACCTTTTGGGCTTACTTGAATGCTTCTATTGATTCAAAATTCAAAAGAGAAATTGGCTTCCAAACATTTAACATTCACTAATGAGTATGTCACCTTTCATATTCAAAGCTCAACACAACCAATTTAGGCTTCCTTTCTTAAATGGGTTTCTTTCCATTAAAAAAAAATTGGGTTTTGGAGCCACAATGCAAAAGAAAATCCTTGAACAAAAAGAAAAAAAAAGAACGTGTTTATTCCCCCCCCTCAAAGGGTTGGGGATGAAGTCCTTTTTGTGTGTGTTTTTCCCTCTAAGTGGGTTTCAAAAATATATTTGGTATCAGCTGTTGGTGGGAGCCTATCCAAAGCAAAGCAAAATCCTTCAGTTGGAGCAACTGCATTATGGCCAAAAGAGACCCCAAAGCCCTGCAAGGAAAGTTAGAACCAAAGTGGGGTTATTGGTTAATTATGAGATCTTCACTTCAACTCCAATGACATTTTCCCAATCACTTTCATTGTTAGTTAATGAGAAAAATGCTTTCATGCCCATCAAACATAGAAATGTGCCTAAAATTGTTATACAATGAGGCTGAATCCATCCTGAACAATGATAATGAGACAAACGATAATCATTAATTAATATTTTATTTATCAAAAATAAAATTTATATCCAAATTCATTTTAAATTCGAAAAGAAGGTATTCAAACGTTAATCGAATCGAATACTAACAATTTCTTGCCTTTCTTCATATTCGATTTTGAATGTTGCGCAAGAGACAAAACATCCCTTTCCCTTATCCTTTGTGTTCTTCACAAATTCACAATGTGGTTGCTATGAGCCGACCATTTTTTCCTCGAAATTTTCAATTATTTTTTAAAAAAGATAATTCTTTTCTATTGCTCGTATATTATGAAATTATATATATATATAATATAATAAAATTAAAATAATATTTATAATTCACATTTAATTCAAATAAAACCCAAAAAAGTTAACTCTGTTGGAATTTCTTTTACTACAATTCACATAGTTTTTTTGACCCTTGCAAAAGAAGATTTGACAAGATTTGATTTTTGAGTTTTGAAAAGAAGATTCCAATTTTTCACATCTCGAATGCCAAGAGGATTTGCATGAGTCACGGACAAAAGTGGAGCGTGGCCATCATAAAATTTACCTTCTTTCCTTTGTTCTAAAAACAAAAAATCCAATTAAATAAAATAATATAATTAATGTATATTACTTATAATTAATGCAATATCTATTAAAGTTCATTAATTATTTTTAAATTAAAATTTTAAAATTAATCCACATCAACCCCAACTCTCTCGATGAGTCTCACAATGCTCTCTGGACTAAATCCGGTTCTCGTAAGTTTCTTTCTTTTTTTGACATAGATGCAGCTTCTTCTTTTTTTTTTTTTTCTTTTTTTATATTCTGATCTGATCTAAACCTTGGGTTGTTTTTCGATTCTTGCAGCTCTTATTCCTTTGACAGAGTTTAGAGAGCCTGAGATTATGAAGAAGTACGATGTTAAACCTGATATTGAAGTTCTTGACATGCTTGACACTGCTTCAAGACAAAAAGAGGTTCACTTATCCCCTTGTTTTTTAACCTTTCAAAATTAAGTCCTCTTGTTGATCATCATTTTATCTTGTCTGAGGCTGATGTACATGTTTGCGATTGCAGATACACATTGTAACGAAATTGTTTTGGGGAGAAGATGCTAGGGAAAAAATTCTTGATGCTATTGAGGATCTGAAACTTGACTCTTTGGTTATGGGAAGCAGAGGACTTGGAACTGTTCAAAGGTAAGAAAATGGCCATCTTTTTTTAATGTTCCTTTCATTGTCTCAGTTGTCACTGACTTTTTTTGCATTGGGTTGGTTCGATGGGAAAAATAGGATCATCTTGGGGAGTGTGAGCAACTACGTTATGACACATGCTCCTTGCCCTGTTACCATCGTTAACAGTTGAGTTTTAGGTTGATTAGAATTCTAAATCTTATTTGATTAGGATTTTTGTTTGTATACAATATTAAGTAGTTGTATGATTTTAAACTTCTTATTCCACATCAAATCCTAATCACATTCTACTTTGGACTTTTATACTATAAAAGTGAATTTCTAGGCTTTAGAATAGCAAGTAGTGCTTTGAGAGCTCTAGAAAGAGAACATCTTGTAACTCTATCTTTTGCTCTAGGTGGAGCGAGAGTGGTTTGAGTGAGTATTCTTAGGAGGTTATTGAGGAAGAGTGTGCAAGGGATCTTGGGTTGTTTTGGGGAACCATAAAGGTCAATTTATTGTACTTTAAATTCTCAATAATAGAAGAACAGTTTCTCTTCGTGTACGTAGGCAAGAGGCCGACCCACGTAAATTCTTGTGTTTTTCTATTTGCTTAATTTCTCTGGATTTTATCTTTGTTGATTTTTAGGCAATTTTCACAACAAATTGGCATCAGAGCTTCGGGTTCGGTAAATTCAAGATTCAACAAGAATGTCGAAAGTTACTAGTTCTACGAATTTTTCAATTGAGAAGTTTGATGGGAAGACTAGTTTCACACAGTGGCAGAGAATGATGAAAGATCTCCTTGTGCAGATAGGTTTAATGCGCCCCTTGCTAGGAAAAGAGGAAGGGCAACCAAATGACATGAAGGATGTTGAATGGGCAGAGTTGGAGCAAAGGTGTGTAAGCACTATTCGACTTTGCATTGGAGATAATGTGTTTAATCATATTATTGATGAGGATTCTGCTCTAAGATTATAGGTAAAGTTAGAGAAAATTTACTTGGCGAAAAGTCTTTCTAACAAGTTGCAGCTTAGGCGAAAGTTGTATCGCTTAAAGATGGAGGAGAATGGAGACCTCATGAAGCATATGAATGAATTCAATGGAATCATTGATCAGTTGAAGAAGGTTGATGTCAAGGTGGAGGAAGAGTAAAAGACACTATTGTTCCTAGCTTCGCTTCCAGACTCCTATGAGGTATTTGTGGAATATCATATATGTGGGATGGATACAATAACGTTAGAACAAACACAAGCAACGTTAATGTCTCGTGAAGCCTGAATGAAAAGTAAAGAAGGGGATAAAGATCCAAATGGCTTGGCATTAGTAATTGAGGCTAATAGGAGGAAGTCAACTGGTAAGGGATCTAAGGGTGGCAAGTCTAGATCCAACAATGTTCAATGCTTTAAATGCAAAGGGTATGGGCATATTAAAAGGGATTGTCCTACAAAAGGGATGAAAGTAACGAGAACAAAGGTGAGTGTACTTTCGTTGCTGAAGGTGATAATTGTGATGTCCTTACAATTTCAGAAAATATGGATGCAAATTCTGATTGGTATTTAGATTTTGCTTCTGCTACTCACATATGTTATCAAAAAAATTGTTTTGATTTACTTCAAGAAGGGGTGACTGGGAATTTGACTTTGGGTAATAAGTCAATAGTGAAGGTCATGGGTCTTGTAGTGGTGAAAATCAAAATGTTTGATGGGGTTGTGCGCTCTTTGGGTGGTGTGGCCTATGTCCCAAAGATGCATAAGAATCTAATATCATTGAGCTTGTTAGACTCTAAAGGGTATGGATATTCTGCTTGTGATGGAGTAGTAAAAGTCACACAAGGCGACATGGTCCTGATGAGGGGGAATTTGCATAATGGCTTGTATCATCTAGAATGTGAGGCCTCGAAAGGATGGGAACAGTGCACAGGAGATGGTAGCTACCAAAGTGAGATTTCATTGGCTGAGGAGGTGATGAAAGATTCTCATGGTGTAGATGATGGTGAAAGGACGAAAAATCTTACCAATAGTGAATTGGAAGGGTCGTTGAGGTCCCTTTCCGAAGTCAATTAGTGCCATTGACTTGACGGCTACACAGCTGCATTGGCCGTTTTGTGGAATCAAGTGTTGGACCATGCTTGATTCGATATGTGTAGTTGTGGTAATTATAAAGGCCAATGATTTAAAAAGTCTTATGCTTAGAGAGTTGTTCAAGGTGTTGGAAAGTAGGTGGAGTTAGGAAGTTGCAATTAGTTGCGATTAGTGGAAGAGGTTTAAGGAGTTTGAATTCAAGTCAAAGGTGGAGATTTGTTGAGTTTTAGGTTGACTAGAATTCTAGATCTTATTTGATTAGGATTTTTGTTTGTATACAATATTAAGTAGTTGTATGGTTTTAAACTTCTTATTCCATATCGAATCCTAATCACATTATACTTTGTACTTTTATACTATAAAAGTGGATTTTTAGGCTTTAGAATACAAGTAGTACTTTGAGAGCTCTAGAGAGGGAACATCTTGTAACTCTATCTTTTGCTCTAGTTGGAGCGAGAGTGGTTTGAGTGAGTGTTCTTGGGAGGTTATTGAGGAAGAGTGTGCAAGGGATCTTGGGTTATTTTGAGAATCATAAAGGTCAATTTATTGTACTTTAAATTCTCAATAATAGAAGAACAGTTTCACTCCGTGGACGTAGGGAAGAGGTCGAACCATGTAAATTCTTGTGTTTTTCTATTTACTTAATTTCTCTGAATTTTATCTTTGTTGATTCTTGAGCAATTTTCACAACATTAATGAATCAAGCTCTATGAAGCACTGATAAGTTCATATATTTCGTCTTTCATTTACAAAAAATTATCTGATGAACGGCTGTTCCTTCCGAGTGTATGCTTTGAATCGGCTCGATGTGCTGTTCCTGTCTGGTTGATCATGTTTTCTAAGTAGCTTAAGGAGTTAAAAGGTTGTGTTACCAAATTCTTAAAGTGCGGTACTTTGTCGTTTAATTTATTCCTTTGGTATTGATTTTGTTACCCTACAACTGAAATCATAGCCCTTCATGGTGCCGAAAAGCGAGTCAAGACATGGAATTTAATAACAAAAGCTTTTGTCTTTGTCCACATTATGAGCTCTCTTTCAAATGTTCAGATACTTCCTTTTTTTTTTCTACTTTCCCCCATTTTCGCATGGTCTGATGGAAAGATCTAGATCCATGAACTTGCGCCACCTGCCACACCGTCTACAGTGCCAACCATTTTCTTATTTTTTTGTTGTTGTTGTTTGTAATTGACTTACCCTTCATCTAGCACATGATTTTGTCAGCTGTCAAGCTGCTCTGTTTTCTGAATATGGCGTACATTATGAAAAAAAAGACATTTGAGAAACTCAACAATTAAATGATAATCTATATGTATAAGGTGTTAATTTATGTCTTGACTCGAAAACAAGAACAACAAACGATGAACACACGACAGACTACGGTCTTGGAACATTTGGAGTAAACTAAGATCACGACACAAAACCAGGTGATAGAAACAGGGACAAGCACGCGACAGTTATTGGGGAGAAAAAGCAAAAACAGGTTCATTTGGAGGCATTGGTTTGAGCTTAATCCATAGTTTCAGCAATGCGAGCTTTGAAGAAGGCCAACAGTTTGTCTCTGGGAGGCAGGCTGCCCTTAACAACGCTGCAGCTCACGAACTCGTCGGTCCATTTGAACAACTCGGGGAATTTCTCAGCTGACAGCAACTCCATCCCTGTGACTTCTTGGATGAGCCTGAGCCAGTAGCCAATAAAGTTGGCAGCAATGTCTACCATTCCGACTTTATCTCCCCCAAAGAATCTCTTTCCACCCAGCGCACTTTCAAGCGTTTTTAGACACTCGCAAGCTTCTTCCACTGGCTTTTCTCGCTCACTCTCTGGGCTCCACCCTGCTTTCCATATCGCAGGCAAGCACTACATGCACACCACAAATAGAACTGAAACAGTGAGACCAAAGCTGATACATCCTAGGGTTTCGAGAATAGAAATCTTCTGATCTCATTTAGTGCCCTTGCTTGGTCGTTATGTAAGTTTGAATGGGTCAAGTTCAACCCAAATATAAGTTTTGCCAGGTGATCAGACCTATTTCTGAATCTGAGCTGTTTGAAATCTTCAAAAAAGTAGACTAAAAGAGTAGTAAATGATCAAAGTCTTACCTTCTCATCGATGAACTTAGCCCAGAAACGAGCCATGGCTCTGTCATAAGGATCCTCTGGCAAAATGGGATTGCCCTTCCAAGTCTCCTCAATATATTCAAGTATAACGAGCGACTCAGCAATTGGTTTTCCATTGTGGAGGAGGACAGGAACTTTTTTGTGAACAGGATTGTATTTCAAAAGCAAAGGGCTCTTGTTTTTATGGACATCCTCCTCTATGTACTCATATTGAACACCTTTCAATTGCAAAGCAAGCTCTACCCTGCGGCTAAAAGGGCTTCCCCAAGCTCCAAAAACCTTCACTTCTTCAGCCATTATCTAACTTTTTACCTTTTACGTCTTCTGCATCTGGAAGGAGACTTTGGTTTGATGCTACTTATAGAGGGAGGATTTCCAGCTTGCTTAGGGAGGAAGACAGCCTTGCGTCATTATCCTTATTTAATCAGAGACGGTCCAGTGAGAGCAAAGTGGCTGCAAGCTTGAAGTCAAAAGAAAAAAATATCGAAGAAAGTTCAATTGTGCTACAGTGAATTAAGATAGAGTATGAGGTAAGATGGTGCGTTAGCTTGAAGAGTAAAAATTGGGCCTTCGGTGACTCTTATGCCTTGGGATATTGAAGTCCAACCCGATCTTGAGTCTTGACAGCCAGCCCTTATCAGAACTGTAGAATGCAATAATATATGCTTTGATATTAAAAGCAGAAGCCTATTTGGTTTAATTTTCAATTTATCTACTTCTTAAAAATAAAAATAAGATCAAATAAAATTTTAAATAAATTTTTTAAAAAAAAAAATTTAAAAAAACTTCAAATAAAAACTTTCTCTTCTTTTCTTTTAAAAACATATCAATTTTTCAAAAAATATCTTTATCGTTCAATCAATATCCCTCTTCTCTCTCTTTCTTTCTATAAACCATCATTCTTCAACGTAAAATCATAATCTCTTTTTTCTTTATCTCTCTCTACAAAGACAACTAGAAAAAAATTGAAGACTCAGTAACGGAATAGTAAAATTTAAGATTTTTTTATCTTTATAAAAATTAAAAGAAAAGAAAACTCAAAATTTAAAGTTGTGTTAAGATGTTATTTAAACGTTTTTTTCTTTTCTTTACTAAAAAATATAATATTATTATTACTAAACAACTTTGAGAATTGTTTTTTTTTTATTTTTAATATTTGAAATTATATATAAACATGAAACATATTTGTTCCATTTTAATTTATTAAGTGATTAAAGATTGTATGAATACTTGTTATCGTAAATTTTAACCAAAATTAAAACTTATATAATTTATTTTGTCAAACAGCTTACTAAACAATTTTAAGTTAATTTTAAAAGTTATTATCTTTTATAAAAACTTTATAACTTTTAAGCTAAAAAAAATTAAATCATACAGGCGCTAATTTTATTCTTAGAAGTTGCAAATTGCAGAGAGATTACAGCACACAGAGTGAAGAAAACAGATGCTGGAACAAAAGCATGAGATGATCAAGAACTATTTTTGCCATAAAATCATCTGGAAAATGGTTGATTTGGGATAGCATTAATCTGTCCATCCATCACCAGATAGCCAGTTTTTCATAAAGGCAATCAGTTTATCTCTAGGAGGCAGGTGTTCCTTGACAGGATTGCAGCTTACAAACTCGTCACACCATTTGATCAACACAGGGCATTTGTCTGCTGTCAGAAACTCTAGTCCTGAAACTTCTTGAATGACCCTAAGCCAAAAGGCGATGAAGTTGGCAGCAATGTCAAGCAGTCCGATTGTCTCTCCTCCAAAGAATCTCTTTCCATTGAGTACACCTTCAAGTGTTTTCAGACACTCTCTTACTTCTTCCAGGGCCTTCTCTCGCTCTTCCCCTGTGCCTAAAAGAGCTTTCCACACTGGAGGCATGCACTAAAACACAAACACACAAGCAAATAAGAAACCAACAATCCAGATTTATCTCCCACTTACCAAATTTAAAAGCAGTGATTCCAATAATTGACAATTGAATCTTACTTCTTACCTTCTCATCTATGAACCTAGCCCAGAAACGGGCCATGGTTCTTTCATGAGGATCTTCAGGCAAAATGGGATTGTCTTTCCAAGTTTCATCAACGTATTCAAGAATAATAAGAGACTCCAGGACTGGTTTTCCATTGTGCAGGAGCACAGGTACTTTCTTGTGAATTGGATTGTATTTCAGAAGCAAAGGACTCTTAAACTTGTCATCAGAGACATTCTCTTCTATGTACTCGAAAGGGATACCTTTCAGTTCCAAAGCAATCTCCACTCTACGGCTAAAAGGGCTTCCCCAAGCACCAAACAGCTTCACTTCTTCAGCCATGGGATGTTGCTTCGCACTTCCTCTGCACTTAAACAGGATTAGTGTATCCTTCCCCTCTTGCTTAATCAATGGGGTTGTTAGAAACTTTCAGGCAACGAATATAAAATAAATGTCAACGGAGGCAGAAGTGGTTCTGAATATATAAAACCATAAACTATATGTCCTGCCAGCAGAATAAACGCAGGTCATGGATTTTTCCTGTTTAAAAATGGAGCTAAAATAATTCACTGCCATGTAGGGAAGATGGTGGGTTAGCTTCAAGCTGACGTCCTGTCTTCGTGGGTGAGTTGGGAACGTCAGGTCGACCAGGCTTGCTCAAGGCAAACCAGGTTCCCAACTTCCCAACCCGGAGTTCCTTTGGGTTTTGATTTTGATCCTTAAATGGACCTCTTTGGTCCAATCTGTTTGGGCTTTTCGAGATTCTTTGACGGGCTTTTAGTTTGCTCTTATTGGGATTTGCAAGTACCCATCAGAACCTGAATTTTTTTATTTAACTTCTGTTAACTTCATTAATATTCCATCAACAATTTTTGTTCCTTCGAGAAATTAAGTTATTAATTTTACTTAATAAAATTACAAAATATACTAATTTTGAATTGAAAATATTTAATAATTTCGTGTAAGAATATCAATGATATCATCATCTGAAAATCTAATCCAACAACTTAATATTTTCTGAAAAGCCCATTCATCGTGATATTTAGCAGACTTGGGGGTGTTCTTGGGCTCAAGGGGTTCGTTTTACAGATTATGTTTCTAGTTTCTCATCTTTCAAAGGAGCCCCAAGGCCCCCGGGTACCTTTGAGGTTTCTGCATGCAGGTAAATCTCCTAGTTGCAGGATGACAGAAGAAAGGAAAATAGAAACACCCACACCCACTGCTATGAACAATCTGGACAGCCAGGGGGCTTTGAACCACTGAAATATCACATACTTGTATGGCATTTTTAGTAACCTCTCCTCTATACAAAATCAATAACCTCTCTCAACAATTTAATAACTTTTCAAGTTCTTCGTCAATAACCTTCTGTGTAAATTTATCATGATAATAACAATTGAGACATATAGCAACAGCTTTCACAAATGTTTTTTTTTTCTTGCCATGCTCATCTATTATTTAATAACCTCAACAAGTACTTTTCAATCAAAATAAGGATAAATTAAGATTAACTAATGTTGATATTGATAGGATTGAAATCCCCCAATTTGCCTGATGGGGTGTATCAGCAGATAACGCCTTCCTAGTAACCAATAAAGATGGGGTAGTTGATTGATTGTAAGCTGATTACACGTTTCCCACAAAAAGGGGGCTTGATTGGACACAAGCACTCTGTTCCGTTGTAGTTGGCAATGATGTTCAAGAACATAGCGGCCTGAAGTGGCTAAATGGTATGCTCTTGAAGGTTGTGCACTGTCGTTGAGGTGATTACAGATGTCGGAACTACACAAAGGGAAACGATAATTTTACTGCAGACACCTAACTTTGATTGGACTAAACAAGAACTAGATAACGCTCGCACATTTTTCTTAAAGCAAAGTGCTACAATAATAAAATTGTCTCTTCTTCCTAGTGCCAGCTCCATTACCATTAGTGGGCAGGAGGTGCAATTCTTTTTTAGCTAAAAGTTACAGTATAAATACCCACTCAGACGAGGGGTTTGCTGCAAGAAGGATTGTTGCATTGGTGAGAAAGAGAAATGGCAGCCGCATTGAAATTCGTCTGTCTTCTGGGATTGATTGTGCTTGTCAGCATTGTGGGGCTAGAAAGGGTTGATGCAGCAGGGGAATGTGGGAAATCATCTCCTGATAACGAGGCAATAAAGCTAGCCCCATGTGCTGAAGCAGCACAAGACCAGAACGCTGCTGTCTCGGCCAGTTGCTGCGACCAGGTGAGGAAAATAGGCCGAAGCCCAAGCTGTCTCTGTGCCGTTATGCTCTCTAACACTGCTAAAGCATCCGGAATCAAGCCTGAGATTGCCATAACAATCCCAAAACGCTGCAACATAGCCAACCGTCCAGTCGGTTACAAGTGTGGACGTAAGTCATGATTTCATTACTCCATCTTTGCTTTAAAATTTTGTTCGTTTTTCTTTAACATCATCGCTTCTTCCTAACATATATTATAACTGCTTGTTTTGCAGCGTATACGCTTCCTTGAAGGGAAGATTTGTGGACTCAAGACTGCTTGCTGGAGCTCACTTGTTCTAGTGGTGACTATGTAGCTTAAGCTTGCCCTTTGTACGAATAAATGCTTGCACCTTGTTTATATCTACCTTGAACAATAATACAAATTGAACGTTTCTTCTTTTTTATTAGGTTTTACTTGCATTACCCTTTGAATCTCAGTTCAGAACACCAACAGAGAAGCAACAAAACTGATTCCAAAGGCATGATTAGTTTGCCATTGGAGACAGCCATTGATCATGAAACATCAAAATCATCGAAAATCCTAATCAACTTTGATAAACATGTGGTTGCAGAGTACTTGTCCTGACCCAATGTCAGTCTCCTCTAACGACCAGAACTTCTTAAACGACCATTTTAAAGCATTTGTCCCACCAACTGATAGGATAGAGACTGCTTTAATCTGCGGGTCGCAATTTTGGAAGGGAAAAACCTGGACTAAAGAGTAAACATCTTTTAGGGTCAGATAGGAAATAGACAGGACAGTTCGGAGACAAAACTGTGGGACTTTTGCAAGAAAATTGTGGTAGCTGGGCCACACCCAACTGAAGGTTGCTTTAACTGTTTATGGTGCGTGGCATCCTTTTGGGCAATCTTAGTCATGAGGTGGTAAAGTGGAGCTTTCAGGTATCTCAAACGACAAAGAAAACTTGACAAGGACAAAACAAATATGTTCTGTTAGATTATTTTTTTGACCTATTTAGAGCTACCTAATAGTACATTTGGTTAACGAAATAAGTAAAAATAAAATAAAATAATTATTATGTAATAATAGAATCAGATGAGAATAAAATAAAATAGATATTACGTAGTTTAGTATAATAAATGAAATAGGACAGAAATAATTATTATGATTTATTGTAGTGTTTGATTAGTAAAAATAATTTTAAAATAAGAAAAAAATAAAAAATAAAAAGATAAAAATACTTTTTATTATATATATAATTATTTTATTTTATTTTATTTTTAAATATTAATATTTTATTTATAATCTAATCATTAATATTAAAAAATACTAATATTTTATTCATAATTTAAATGTTATTATGATTATTTATTTTTAAACATTAATATGTATAATTTATTTAAAAATATTAAAAATTGATAGTTTAAATATTAATATTTTATTTATACTTTAATCATTAATATTAAATGTTATTATGATTATTTATTTTTATTTCAATTTATTTTTTAAATATTAATAATTTATATTTTATTTATAATATTAATAATTTATCATTTAAATATTAATATTTTATTTATAATTAAATTTTATTATGATTATTTATTTTTATTTAGTTTTATCTTTTAAATATTAATAATTTATATTTTTTAAATATTAATAATTTATAATTGATTTAAAATATTAATAATTGGTAATTTAATTTATAATTTAAATATTATTATGATTAAAATATTAATACTTTTGATTAATTTTTAAATTAAAAATATTTTATAATATATAATTAATAACTTAACCTTTTTATTATAATAAGATTTATTTTTCTCTATTTGCATTTTTCATTTTTTGATTTAAATTTCACTTAACAATTTAAAAATTAATATTTTTAAAATATTAATTTTTTATTTATAATTTAAATATATTATTATTAAAATATGAAAATATTAATATTTTTTTTAATTTTTATTAAAAATATTAATTTTATAAGTTTAAGTTTGTAATTTTAAAAATAAATAAGGACATTTTAATTCAAAACATTTGAATTTTATTCTCATGGTTGTGGAATAGCTAATACCATGGGAGAAGAGAATATGGTATTAGCTATTCTAAACTTTTGTCCAATTTTAAAGAATAGCTAATCTTTTTGGAATGGCTATTCCTTTCCCACATGCAAATCAAACAAGGGGATAAAATTTTGTAAGGAATAGAGAGGGAATGACTTAGCTATTTCCCCAATCAAACGTGACCAAAAGGTTAGAGTTTTCCAATTTGGTATAAGACAAATAATCATTCAAACCTCCTGGTGAAAACTTGGTTTTATTTTATGTTCTTGGCATTGCGAATCAAGAGACAAAAGCAGCTAATCTAAGCAGAGGAAAATTTTTCTTTAACCTTCCTTTCATGGGAGTTCCATGTCAGGGACAAGAGACAAAAAAAAGATTATCCAACAAAGTGATTAACATTCAATAAGAGGGAAAAGAGACATGGAGGAAGCTTTTACTTTATCATGAAGCATCCCATAGTCACAAGTTTTTTTCCAATTCAAAATTAGGTAAAACAGTAACCAAAAATCTCCTAATAACCAAATTCCATCCTCTTGTTATAGGCAAAATGATGACAAAAAGCAGAGTTCAGCCATCAATAACAGATAGTCTAGCAGAAGTTTGTAATTCATCATAACATATCAAAGTCACTTAAGCAGATATCCTTTACAGAAAAAAAGAGCAAGTCTCATCACCTCCTTTTACAGTGAAGAAGGAAGACCACATAACTATATTTGCTTGGCTGGAGAAACAAATAACGGCCAGCTGTCTGCAGCGTCTGACTACTATAACTACCTCCAACATAACAAGAGATAGATTAAACTGCTATGTATCTTCCTATGTACCTTGTTAAGGATAAAGTCAAGAAAAAGATGCAAAGAAAACAAGGGAATATCATGAGTCATACATAAGTAACTCACACGCCATTTATACTTATTTTCTGTTTTTTGCCCGTGTATCTTGGCTTCTTGTAAGGGTGAAAGAGAGAAGGAGAGTCGTAGGATGGGATATTAATTGATCGATCAAACATAAAGAAAAATAAAAAAAGGAAAGCAGCTTGAGCATGGAGTCCATTCATTGCATTGGTTAGATCATAGAATTCACGACAGAACTATATTATTTGATCATCTAGAAACAAAGTTTTAGACCTTAAATTACTTTACTTTTACAGGTATATCTTAGAATTTGATTCTAGCAATCAAGTAATTGGCCAAATACTTCAAACTGGACCAAGGTGACAAAATACCGTTAAAGATCAGTTCACTAGTAGTAATGGAAGACAAATCCAAGCTAGGTCTAACACTCCGGACGACTGATACTCAAAGAGAACTTGTGAAGGTTTTGTTCAGATCTTAAAGGTCTTGGCAATTAAGTTATTATTAGCAAAGAATAACAGATTTAATGCAGAATCAAGAAGAAGATCCATATAATTCCAGTGAACATCTGACCAAAAGTACCTTAATAAGTTTGCGGATTAGCAAGTGAACTTTTAGTAATAGAGAGACCCTGCAAAAAAGGAAATGTACAATTAACAAAGATGGCAACCTTACAGTTAAAAAGTTATCCACTATGCTCCTCATTACTATAGGCTTATACCACATCAGACAGTCATACTGTCATACCTAACAAACAAAATATTGGCCGGACGTTACAACAAAATATGCCCACAGCCACAGGGTGTGGGCAGTTGCTCCCAATCCTAACGTCCCTTTACTTATATTATAAAAACTAGTTAAAATTCTAGTATTATTTTTCTATATTTTGTCCCCACTTGAAATTGAAAAATAAAATAAAATGTGTGTAGCATCTTTATCAATATTGAAAAGCAGAAAGGTATAATTACAACAAAACAAATGATTTATTTTGCAAAATAATAAAGTATATTATATAAATATAGGATTTTATGATTAATTTACTTATTGATATAAGTTCCACTAAAATTTTAAAATATTCAAGTGATTAATTGGTTTCTTTATATCTTTTGTAGTTTGTCATTATGGTAAAGTATTTTTTTCATTTGAATTTTTTTTCTACGGATAAATTAATTAGGTATATGTAGAGAAATGCCAAATAATACTTTGAAAAAAAAATATTTACTTTGAAGGAGAATTCATAAGGAAATGATTATTTGGTTATGTAGGTATAAGAAAAAAAATGTTTTGCAGTATTGATAATTAAAAAAAATTTATAACACTTCCAAATTATAAAAAGATAATTATAATAATATGTTATCATAAAATAAAAAATTGAAAACAAAGTGTTTTTTGTTGCACTTTAAATAATAATAATAATAGAATACAATATAGTATAATAAAAAATAAAATTGGCTGCATAGAAGGAAAATTTTGGATTCGTGAGTTTGAAGCAATCGGAATCAAATATATAGAGTGGAAGAAGTACGATAATTTATTGCATGAGTTCAACTGACAAACAATAAATTTGAAAGATGATATTGAATTTAATAGACGTATAAGATATAGAGAGAAAGAGAGAGAAAGATCTTGTTTAATTTATTTATATTTCTTTTATAACCTTACATATTATACCATTCATGCTATATTTCCTATCAAATTAGTGTAGGAATCAAATGGGAAAACCGTTTTTTGAGTTATCATGGTCAGTTTTATTTATTTAGTAATGAAATTATGGCAATGAGTTAAGGATAAACATCACATTAAATGCAAAGATAAAATAAGCAAATTAGTCAATGGAAACAAAGATAGGGAAACCAATCTTTGACAAATCCAACCCTCGTAGCTGATTAAATTTCTTGCTGATTATGAGAAGATTCTTACCATGAAATGCTACTGTTTCCAAACCCAAAGAGAGAACAAAAACTGGGAAAGATTATTATGTAGTTTCCAAGGTAGGTACTTGAGCTGATATTGCTGGAATGATAAGTACATCAGAATCAACCCCATGGGTCCAAACTGTAATTGCGACACATCAAGCTTTGATGCACCTGACAAATCGATTGGGCTCAAAACCAGGAACACCAGGGGGGCCAAATGGATCAAAACGTGCACCAGGAGGAACACCCCTGTTTCAAACAATCCAATCCAAAATAAATTCTCCAGTATAATGTAAGCAGAACACACACAAAGAGAGAGAGAGAGAGAGAGAGCTAACGGTTGTGCTCCAGTGAAACCAGGCTCTCCACCAACTCCACCCAACCAACGAGGATCATTTGGTCCTGCCTCCACATTATAAGATATAATTAAGTCGCAGAACTATGCATGCAATTCACCAACAGTACAAGACATATGTTACGAACCTAGAAGCATGCTACCACCACCAACATCACCCCTGAAAGCCATTTAACAAATAAAAACACACTCAAGTCAAAAACTAAATCAAACAGTGGCCAATACAACACTGATTTGGGACTGAATATACCTGGTAGGATACATTCCAGCACCAGGCCCAGGAACCCGATCACTGCCACCCATAGGATTAACTGGAGGAACAACTAACCTGTAAAGCAAAACTTATAATTTTGATGAGCGCATGATCTATTTGGAAGGAAGATAATGGAGATATGCGGACAAGTGATTAGAACCATACGTGTGGAAAAGTTCATTGAACTGAAAAAAAAAAAAAAAATCTACCCTCTCATACTAAATGTATGCATTTTTACTCCTTTTTTTTTCTTCCTTTCTTTTCCTCTCATAATACCTTTTTAAAATTCAGAAGCGTTTATAAGACATGTTCAATCTTATTTAAAATATTATATAACAGTTACTATCATAGCAATCACTGATTGGGAGTTCCAATATAATGCACAAATAAGTGGTCCTGGAAAGGACTTGAGCCAAATTACGAAAGTTTCTTTTGAGCCTTGCCTAAATTGGGAAATCTTACATGTATGTAAGCATTGTCGAGAGACCAAATAATTCCTAGAATTCTAAAACTACAAGTTGGTTAACAGATATCATCTCAGCTTGGTTACCCATATGAACATAAGTTTAACCTCAGTAATTAAGTTTTGACAAATAAATAGGAGACCAATACATGATTGTGATTTGTGCATCAATCACAAATGTACCATAAGTTTCATATTTGTAAGGTTATCAAGTAGAAAACTGCAGCTCACGAAGAGATAGAAAAATATCAAGAAAGACCCAAATGACCAAACAAACCCCACAGGCCACAATACCATTAATTCAAACCAAATACATTAAACAAATTCCAGACAATTTCAACTAAGTAAAGAAAATAGAAAAAGGAAAAGACAAATACTTGATTTCAAGATGAACGGGTTCATCTTCCAGTGGCTTTTCTCGCTTATTCTCCGGGCTTCACCCTGCTTTCCATTGCGCAGGCAAGCACCACATACACACCACAAAAAGACCTAAAACAGTGAGACCAAAACTGATACATCCTAGGGTTTCTAGAATAGAAATCTTCTGTTCTCATTTAGTGTCCTTGCTTGGTCCTTATATAAGTTTGAATGGGTCAAATTCAGCCCAAATATAAGTTTTGCCAGGTGATCAGGCCTATTTCTGAATCTGAGCTGTTTAAAATCTTAAAAAAATTAGACTAAAAGAGTAGTTAAATGATCAAAGTCTTACCTCCTCATCGATGAGCTTACAGCAACGAGCCACAGCTCTGTCATAAGGATCCTCTGGCCAAATGTGATTGCCCTCCCAAGTTTCCTCAACATATTCAAGTATATCGAGCGACTTAGCAATTGGTTTTCCATTGTGGATGACGACAGGAACTTTTTTGAGAACAGGATTGTATTTCAAAAGCACAGGGCTCTTGTTTTTATGGACATCCTCCTCTATGTACTCATATTGAACACCTTCCAATTGCAAAGTAAGCTTTACGCTGCAGATAAAAGGGCTTCCGCAAGCATCAACAACCTTCACTTCTTCAGCCATTATCTAACTTTTTTCTTTTTACGTCTTCTGCACTTGGAAGGAGACTTTGGTTTAATGCTACTTATCGAGGTTTTCTTAGGGAGGAAGACAGGCTTGCGTCATCATCCTTATTTAATCACAGACGGTCCAGTGAGAGCAAGGTGGTCGGAAGCTTGAAGTCAAAAGAAAAAAAGTATCGAAGAGAGTTCATTGTGCTACAGTAAATTAAGATAAAGCATGAGGTAACATGGTGCGTGAGCTTGAAGACTAAAAAATTGGTCCTTCGGTGACTCTTATGTCTTGGGATATTCAAGTCCAACCCGATCTTTAGTCTTGACAGCCGGCCCTTATCAGAACTGTAGAATGCAATAATATATGCTTTGATATTAAAAGCAGAAGCCTGTTTTGTCTGATTTTCAATTTATTTATTTCTTAAAAATAAAAATCAGATCAATAGGATTTTAAATAAATTTTTGTTAAAAAATAACTTTTCTTAAAAAATAAAATTAAAAAAAGAATTTTAAAAAAAATTCTAAATAAAAACTTTCTCTTCTCTCTTTTAAAAACACATCAATTTTTTAAAAAATATATCTCCCGTTCAATCAATATCCCTCACTTCTCATCCTTTTTCTGTAAACCATCCTTCTCCGACACAAAATCGTGATCTCTTTCTTTTCCATCTCTCTACAAAGATTACTAGAAAAAAATTAAAGACTCAGTAACAGAATAGTAAAATTTAATATTTTTTTATTCTTATAAAAATTAAAAGAAAAAAATCCAAAATTTAAAGTTATATTCAAATATTATTTAAAGGTTTTATCTCTTCTTCACTAAAAAATATAATATTATTATTATTGTACAACTTTGAGAGTTGTTTCAAATTTTTATGAATTTATTTGATTTTTAACATTTGAAATGTATATAAACAATAAGCACACTTGTTCCGTTTTGATTTATTAAGCGATTGAAGATAACATGAATACTATTATTATAAATTTTAATCAAAATTAAATTTTATATAATTTATTTTATCAAACAACTTACTAAATAATTTTAACTTAATTTTAAAAGTTATTATTTTTCGTAAAAACTTCATAACTTTTAAGTTAAAAAAAATTAAGTTAAACAGGCTCTAATTTTATTCTTAGAAGTTGCAAATTGCAGAGAGATTACACCACACAGAGTGAAGAAAACAGATGCTAGAGCAAAAGCATGAGATGATCAAGAACTATTTTTGCCATAAAATCATCTGGAAAATGGTTGATTTGGGACAGCATTAATCCGTCCATCCATCACCAGATAGCCAGTTTTTCATAAAGGCAATCAGTTTATCTCTAGGAAGCAGGTGAGTTGGGAACGTCAGGTCGACCAGGCTTGCTCAAGGCAGACCAGGTTCCCAACGTCCCAACCCGGAGTTGCTTTGGGTTTTGATTATGATCCTTAAATGGACCTCTTTCTTGCAATTTGTTTGGGCTTTTCTAGGTTCTTTGATGGGCTTTTATTGGGCTTTGCAAAGTGCCAATCAGAACCTTAATTTTTTTATTTAACTTCTTTAATCCTAGAATTTTTTACATCTCAATTTTTATATTTTTCTCTTTCCAAATATGAAAAAAATATTATTTTTTATTTTCAGAAAACATTTATGTACTTTTCAAATGGAGCCTAAAATTTTGTTTCAAAATATTGATTAGGTACAACCCATTATTGTGGTCGTTATTAGTTGTGTAAATGTGAATTAATATATAATAATTATGGCATGAATTCTTTCACTCATAACATACTTTCGAATAATTATATTTTCATTCTTATATTCTTTAAATTTACTAATCAATAAAAAAGCTAAACTTCACCTACAACCTTTACAGTTTAAACTTTTCTCGCACGATTCTTTTTATAATTAATATTCTATGAATAACTTTTGTTCATTTGAGAAATTAAGTTATTAATTTTACCTAATAAAATTACAAAATATACTAATTTTGAATTGAAAATATTTAATAATTTCTTGTAAGAACATCAATGATATGATCATTAGCTTGATAGTATGAAAATCTAATCCAACAACTAAATTTTCCAAATTAGTTTTAAGTTAGGGTACACTCTAAATTTGAAATATCTTCTTAGAGATAATGTATAATAGATTAGTATTTAATGCACCGACAATGTATAATTTCTATACACAGACAGACCATTGCATCGAATATTTTTCCATATATAATTAGGGGAATAAGTTTATCTACCTTTTGGGGCTACTTGAATGCTTATGTTGATTCAAAATTCAAAAGAGAAATTGGGTTCCAAACATTTATGATTCACTTGTTTCATGTAAATGAGTATGTCACCTTTCATATTCAAAGCTTAACACAACCAATAAATAAACATATTCAAAGCTCAACGCAACCAATTTAGGCTTCCTTTCTTAAATGGGTTTCTTCCCATTCAAAAAAATTTGGGTTTTGGAGCCACAATGCAAAAGAAAATCCTTGAACAAAAAGAAAGAAAAAAGAAAGTGCTTATTCCCCCCCTCAAAGGGTTGGGGATGAAGTCCTTTTGTGTGTGTGTTTTTCCCTCTAAGTGGGTTTCAAAAATACATTTGGTATCAGCTGTTGGGGGGAGCCTATCCAAAGCAAAGCAAAATCCTTCAGTTGGAACAACCGCATTATGGCCAAAAGAGACCCAAAGCCTTGCAAGGAAAGTTAGGACCAAAGTGGGATTATTGGTCAATTATGAGATCTTCACTTCAACTCCAATGTCATTTTCCCAATCACTTTCATTGTTAGTTAATAAGAAAAATGCTTTGATTTGTCTGTTGCTTTCATGCCCATCAAACATAGAAACGTGCCTAAAATTGTTATACAAAGAGGTTGAATTCATCGTCGAAAATGATAATAAGACAAAAAATAATCATTGATTAATATTTTATTTATTAAAAATAAAATTTATATTCAGACTCATTTTAAACTAAAAAAAAAAATATTTAAATTTTATATAATCGAATCGGATACTAACAATTGCTTGCCTTTCTTCGTATTCGATTTTGAATGTTGCCCAAGAGACAAAACATCCCTTTCCCTTATCCTTTGTGTTCTTCACAAATTCACAATGTGGTTGCCATGAGCCGACCATTTTTTCCTAGAAATTTTCAATTATTTTTTTAAAAAGATAATTCTTTTCTATTGCTTGTATATTATGAAATTATATATGTAATAAAATTAAAATAATATTTATAATTCACATTTAATTCAAATAAAACCCAAAAAAGTTAACTCTGTTGGAGTTTCTTTTACTACAATTCACATAGTTTTTTTGACCATTGGAAAAGAAGATTTGACAAGGTTTGATTTTTGAGTTTGGAAAAGAAGATTCCAATTTTTCACATTTCGAATGCCAAGAGGATTTGCATGAGTCACAGACCAAAGTGGAGCGTGGCCATCATAAAAGTTACCTTCCTTCCTTTATTCAAAAAAAACAAAAATAAAAACAAATAATTAATGTAGATTACTTACAATTAATGCAATATTTATTAAAGTTCATTAATTATTTTAAAATTAATTTTCAATTAAAATTTTATTCTAAACTCAAATTTTTTACAAATATTTATAATTAAGTTCAAATACTATCGATTTAGATAAAATATAAGTAATTAAATTTTAATCGGGTTTCTCAAAATTAATGGATATTTAACTGATTTTTAATTTTAAATACGAAATGACAAAAGGGGTTAAGTAACTTGAAAGAACTGGCAATGAAGCAAAATTTGAAAGCTAAAAGCCTAGCGTAACTTAGGAAGTTAAGAAACATAATGAAGGATTAAGACTTTAATAAGAAGGGTTTGGCATTATATGGATAGATCCGTCGCCTACACGACTCCCCATCAATCTTGCTTTATCATTCAAACAAAAGCCTAGAGATTGATTATTCACCCTTTTATCTGTCTGCTTTAAAACACTAGAATTGCAGCAGATTAAATATATGAAAGAAGGAAAAAGGGGGAGGGAAAAACTGGGGTGGTCTTAAATAGTTTCAAGAGGTGAAAGGCTCTCTCAATCATGTGTTTGAGCAAGCCTCAGTAATCATAGCCAGCTTTACTCCACACTTATAAAGAAGCCAAAGCTTCTCACTTTTTCTCTCACAGAGAGAGAAGATAAAAAACCCACACCCAATTTGTTTCTACTTTTTGTTGTTGTTTTTACTTCCATTTTGCTTGCCCCACTGAAGTAGACATGGTTGCAGCCTTATGGATGACGGAGCTTTCACCCACCAAAAGCAAGTAGACTCCACCCAACAACAGCATTACCAGTTCAAGCTTTGTTTGCCTGTACCAGAGTTAAAAGCTAAAAGCTTTTGGGTTTTGAAATCTGTTAGAAGCTTGTGCTACAGGGGTTTAGAGTCAAATGGGTGTTGCTTGAAGAGGTTAGAGTATAGTGGCATGATTGTTAACAACTCTGTTTTTTGTGCTTCGCCTGGTTTTTTTGAAGAAGAGAAAGCTGAGATGGAGGGTTTGGTTGAGAAAAGCGAGGGATTTGAAGATAAAAATGAAAGCTTTAATGAAAATGGGGTTCAAATGGGGACATTTGCCAAGTTGCTTGAAGACAAGGGTCGTGAAAGTAGTTCAAGTTCTGATTTTTTGACATCGGAAACAACAGGGCATGAGGAGGAACACAGTCACAGTAGTTCTGAGGAGGAGTCGGCTTCACCACCTTCATTGGGTTGGCCAGTACAGAAAAATGCTGAGACAGAAGACTGTAGCAGTAGTAATTGTAGTGAAGATGGAAAGAAACCCCCTTCGGATGATAGGAAATTAGAGAAGCAAGGCTCCACAGTTTCAGGTATTTATTGACTATATGTCTCTGAGTATATTTCCCTTGCTTGAATTAGTTTGTTAACTTGTTTGTTTAATGGGGTTATAGAGATTGAGTTGATGAAGGAAAGATTTGCAAAATTGCTGCTTGGAGAAGATATGTCAGGGTGTGGAAATGGTGTTTGCACAGCCTTGGCTATTTCAAATGCCATCACCAATCTTTGTGGTATGTTAACAATCTTTTTTTGTTTCTTTTTTTTAATTTTTTTTCTAAGATAGTTTTTATCAATTTGATTTGTCAATGTGAGCATTTGTTTCTAATTTTTGTTGGTTAATTTGGTATTGGCTTTTTGTTTGATGGTTACTTCTCCTTCACTGCCTTAATTTTGCAGCGACCTTATTTGGGCAAATATGGAGGTTAGAACCACTACCAGTTGAGAAGAAAGCAATGTGGCGAAGAGAGATGGAATGGCTTCTTTCTGTCAGTGATCACATTGTTGAGTTGATACCCTCGTGGCAGACGTTCCCAGATGGAAGCAAGCTTGAGGTAAAGCTATCTAAACTTTTCCCCCTTTCAAATTGACCATTAATCTCTGAAGCATCCTTGAATTGCCAGCCAACACAAGGTGCTAGAATCATTTTCTGTTACCAAAATCTAGAAATCCATTGCAAATACGATCACATTTCAAAGCTGCATTTGAATGTCCAGATATAAATAAAATTGCTTGACTAGTTTTATCAAAAGTGTATTCCAGAAATTAGCAAAGTCAGTAACTACTGTGCAGGATGGAAAACAACCCAGGTTCTGAAAAGTGACATCAGCAGTTTTTGAATTTTAGTGAACAAGTTCTACCCAAGTGGTGGATTTGTGTTTTACAATGCCATGTGTAGTTTCTGAAGCAATTCAAATGCCTTTAATGGTGGACTACTCCCTAAGCACACTTATTTAATCATAAGGGAAAAATAACTGCTAAAAGATAAGTTTTACCGGTGCATGGTGTAAAATTATCAATATGTTATTTAAGCAATTTCATGGTTCGTTGCTGTGATTTCAGGTCATGACTTGCAGGCCCCGATCGGATCTTTACATTAATCTTCCAGCTTTAAGAAAATTGGACAACATGCTTCTTGTAAGATCCAGCAACTCTTATTAGGATGTGGAATGATTCCGTTAAGAAGTTTATTCTGAATATCACATCATTTTTGCAGGAGATATTAGATAGTTTTGTCGATACAGAGTTCTGGTATGTTGACCAAGGGATTCTAGCCCCAGAGGCAGATGGATCTACCTCTTTCAGAAAAGCCCTTCAGCGCCAAGAAGAAAAATGGTGGCTTCCTGTGCCTCGAGTGCCTCCAGGAGGCCTTCATGAAAATTCAAGAAAGCAGTTGCAGCATAAACGTGACTGCACAAACCAGATCCTAAAAGCTGCCATGGCTATCAACAGTATTACTCTAGCTGACATGGAAGTTCCTGAATCATATTTAGAATCCCTTCCCAAGGTAAAAGAACGTAAATGTATATTTGGCGTTATATGTTCTAGAAAGTGTTGGTCATTAAATATTTGCTACAAATTTATTTCAGAATGGCCGAGCAAGCTTGGGAGATCTCATTTATCGATATATTTCATCGGATCTGTTCACACCTGAATGTCTTCTTGATTGCCTCGATTTGTCCTCTGAGCATCAAGCTATAGAGATTGCCAACCGAGTGGAGGCCTCAATATATTTATGGCGCAAAAAGACCAACTCCAAACCTGTCAACAACACAACCAGGTCCAGTTCAAAGTCATCATGGGAAATGGTCAAGGACCTAATGGTTGATGCTGAAAAGAGAGAAATACTTGCAGATCGCGCAGAAAGTCTCTTGCTTTGCTTGAAGCAGCGGTTCCCTGGTCTTCCCCAGACCACATTAGATATGAGCAAAATTCAGTACAACAAGGTTTGTGTCACATATTCCAATTTGAGAGTGGTTATTAAAAATGCCTTTAATTACAAAAATCCTGCTAATAGATGAAAATTACGATGTATTTAGGATGTTGGGAAATCCATTTTGGAAAGCTATTCGAGAGTTTTGGAGAGCCTCGCATTTAACATTGTGGCACGTATTGATGATCTGCTCTACGTTGATGACTTGACCAAGCATTCAGATCAATTCTCTTCATTGACCAGAGTTGGTGTAATCGGTCAGAAGAGTCTTTCAATTCCATACTCTGTGCCCTTCTCAAGCACTCCTTATAGAACAGCATTTACCACCCCAAACTTTTCACCAGCACAGCTAGTTAGCCCTGCGAAGGGAGAAAGATCGCCGTATCTCACAAGCAGCAAATTTCAACAGCGTGGGATAGGTGTGAAAAAAGTCTTGACAGATTATCTTAGTATTGATGTAAGAGGGAAGGAATGCAGTAATTCAAATGAAGGAACAGAATCAGGTTCAGACATAGCTCAAGAAACACCAGTACCTTTTGAAAAATGTCTAAAAGAGGCGGTCGGCCTACCAAAAGAGGAGCCAGTTCCACAGAAAGAGCCCTGATGTTGCAAATCATGAAACAATTTCCTGTTTTTCAGCTGACTCTTTTTTTTAACTTTTACTTTTGGGTAGAGATAGAAAGGTGCTTGAGAATGGCGAACATTCACCCTATCATTCAAATTGTATTGCAACCAGATGTCTATAATGATAATGAGTTGAGTAATTCATACTTCTCAGGGCATCATTTACTGTCTCAAAGATGTTCCTGGCAGAACATTTTGCGGATAAAAAGTAGGATGGAAACATCGAATACCTGTTTACTACTCTATGCAAACTTCAGAAAGACACTTCAACTTGGATGTCAATGTCTAGTTCATCTACTACTTTTAATGACTACATTTGCTCAAAAGCCCATTCATCTTAATATTTAGCAGACTTGGGGGTGTTCTTGGGCTCAAGGGGTTCGTCTTACAGATTATATTTCTAGTTTCTCATCGTTCAAATGAGCCCCAAGGCCCCCGGGTACCTTTGAGGTTTCTGCATGCAGGTAAATCTCCTAGTTGCAGGATGACAGAAGAAAGGAAAATAGAAACACCCAAACCCACTGCTATGAACAATCTGGACAGCCAGGGGCCTTTGAACCACTGAAATATCATATACTTGTATGGCATTTTTAGTAACTTCTCCTCTATACAAAACCAATAACCTCCCTCAACTATTTCTCAACTATTTAGTAACTTTTCAAGTTCTTCGTCAATAACCTTCTATGTAAAATTACCATGATAACAATTGAGACATATAGCAACAGCTTTCACAAATGTGTTTTTTTGCTTACAATGCTCGTCTATTATTTAATAACACCCAACAAGTACTTTTCAATCAAAATAAGGATAAATAAAGATTAACCAATGTTGATATTGATAGGATTGAAATCCCCCAATTTGCTTGATGGGGTGTATCGGCAGATAGGCCTTCCTAGTAACCAATAAAGATTGGGTAGTTGATTGCTTGTAAGCTGATTACACGTTTCCCACAAAAAGGCAGTTTGATTGGACACAAGCACTCTGTTCCGTTGTAGTTGGCAATGCAGTTCCAGAAAATAGCGGCCTGAAGTGGCTAAATGGTGTGCTCTTCGAGGTGTGCTCTTCGAGGTTGTGCACTGTCGTTGAGATGATTACAGATGTCGGAACTACACGAAGGAATACGATAATTTTATTGCATACACCTAACTTTGATTGGACTAAACAAGAACTTGGACTAAACAAGAACTAGATAACGCTCGTACATTTTTCTTAAAGCAGAGTGCTACAATAATAAAATTGTCTCTTCTTCCTAGTGCCAGCTCCATTACCATTAGTGGGCTGGAGGTGCAATTCTTTTTTAGCTCAAAGTTATAGTATAAATACCCACTCAGACGAGGGGTTTGCTGCAAGAAGGATTGTTGCATTGGTGAGATGAGAGAAATGGCAGCTGCATTGAAATTGGTCTGTCTTCTGGGATTGATTGTGCTTGTCAGCATTGTGGGGCTAGAAAGGGTTGATGCAGCAGGGGAATGTGGGAAATCATCTCCTGATAACGAGACATTGAAGCTAGCCCCATGTGCTGAAGCAGCACAAGACCAGAACGCTGCTGTCTCGGCCAGTTGCTGCGACCAGGTGAGGAAAATAGGCCGAAGCCCAAGCTGTCTCTGTGCCGTTATGCTCTCTAACACTGCTAAAGCATCCGGAATCAAGCCTGAGATTGCCATAACAATCCCAAAACGCTGCAACATAGCAAACCGTCCAGTCGGTTACAAGTGTGGACGTAAGTCATGATTTCATTACTCCATCTTTGCTTTAAAATTTGTTCTTTTCTCATTAACATCATCGCTTCTATCCTAACATATATCATAACTGCTTGTTTTGCAGCATATACACTTCCTTGAAGGGAAAATTTGTGGACTCAAGACTGCTTGCTGGAGCTCACTTGTTCTAGTGGTGACTATGTAGCTTAGGCTTGCCCTCTGTACGAATAAATGCTTGCAGCTTGTTTATATCTACCTCGAACAATAATACGAATTGAACGTTTCTTCTTTTTTATTAGCTTTTGCTTGCATTACCCTTTGAATCTCAGTTCAGAAAACCAACAGAGAAGCAACAAAACTGATTCGAAAGGCATGATTAGTTTGCCATTGGAGACGGGCATTGATCATGAAACATCAAAATCATCAAAAATCCTAATAAACTTTGATAAACATGTGGTTGCAGAATATTTGTCCTGACCCAATGTAAGTCTTCTTTAATGACCAGAACTTTCTTAAACGACCATTTTAAAGCATTTGTCCCACCAACTGATAGGATAGAGGCTGCCTTAATCTGTGGGTCGCAATTTTGGAAGGGAATAACCTACACTAAAAGAGTCGACATCTTTTAGGGTCAGATAGGGAATAGACAGGACAGTTCGGAGACAAAATTGTGGAATTTTTGCAACATAATTGTGGTAGCTGGGCCACACCCAATTGAAGGTTGCTTTAACTGTTTATGGTTCGTGGCATCCTTTTAGGCAATCTTGGTCATGAGCTGGCAAAGAGGAGCTTTCATGTATCTCAAACGACAAAGAAAACTTGACAAGGACAAAACGAATATGTTCTGTCAGATTCATTTTTTTGACCTATTTATAGCTACATAAAGGTTAGAGTTTTCCAATTTGGTATTAGACAAATAATCATTCAAACCTCCTGGTGAAAAACTTGGTTTTATTTTATGTTCTTGGCATTGCAAATCAAGAGACAAAAGCAGCTAATCTAAGCAGAGGAAAATTTTTCCTTAAATCTTCCTTTCATGGGAGTTCCATGTCACGGACAAGAGACAAGATAATCATTATCCAACAAAGTGATTAACATTCAATAAGAGGGAAAAGAGACATGGAGGAAGCTTTTACTTTATCATGAAGCATCCCATAGTCACAAGTTTTCTTCCAAATTCAAAATTAGGTAAAACAGTAACCAAAAATCTCATAATAATCAAATTCAATCCTCTTGTTATAGGCAAAATGATGACATAAAGCAGAGTTCAGCCATCAATAACAGATAGTCTAGCAGAAGTTTGTAATTCATCATAACATATCAAAGTCACTTAAGCAGATATCCTTTACAGAAAAAAAGAGCAAGTCTCATCACATCCTTTTACAGTGAAGAAGGGAGACCACATAACTATATTTGCTTGGCTGGAGAAACAAATAACGGCCAGCTGTCTGCAGCGTCTGACTACTATAACTACCTCCCACATAACAAGAGATAGATTAAACTGCTATGTATCTTCCTATGTACCTGTTAAGGATAAAGTCAAGAAAACGATGCAAAGATAAAAAGGGGATATCATGAGTCATACATAAGTAACTCACACGCCACTTATACTTATTTTCTGTTTTTTGCCCGTGTATCTTGGCTTCTTGTAGGGGTGAAAGAGAGAAGGAGAGTCGTAGGATGGGATATTAATTGATTGATCAAACATAAGAAAAATAAAAAAAGGAAAGCAGCTTGAGCATGGAGTCCATTCATTGCATTGGTTAGATCATAGAATTCACGACAAAACTATATTATTTGATCATCTAGAAACAGAGTTTTAGACCCTAAATTACTTTACTTTTACAGGTATATCTGAAAATTTGATTCTAGCAATCAAGTAATTGGCCAAAATACTTCAAACTGGACCAAGGTGACAAAATACCGTTAAAGATCAGTTCACTAGTAGTAATGGAAGATAAATCCAAGCTAGGTCTAACACTCCGGACGACTGATACTCAAAGAGAACTTGTGAAGGTTTTGTTCAGATCTTAAAGGTCTTGGCAATTAAGTTATTATTAGCAAAGAAAAACAGATTTAATGCAGAACCAAGAAGAAGATCCATATAATTCCAGTGAACATCTGACTAAAGGTACCTTAATAAGTATGCTGATTAGCAAGTGAACTTTTAGTAATAGAGAGACCCTGCAAAAAAGGAAATGTACAATTAACAAAGATTTCAACCTTACAGTTAAAAAGTTATCCGCTATGCTCCTCATTACTATAGGCTTATAGCACATCAGACAGTCATACTGTCATACCTTGCCACCAGTTTCCTCTTGATGCACTCCCTGAATCATCTTCACCACCATCCTTCTTGGACTAGAAAGTTATGAAAACATGTTAGCAGATGCCTAAACAAAAATACTGATCAAACTAAAAACTTGAATATATTCCAGATTTGTGTGCAAAAAAAAAATGCTCAAAATGTTCTTCCAGTCACTAGATATTTCATGCCTATAGGACAACTTGCTGTGCTCACCACAGAGTTTAATCCAGAGCCCTGGTTACTCTGGGGATGTGAGTATACATCTTGGCCACCATAGTAGATTGATGAACATAGATGACATGGTTGTACTCTTTGCTCCTGATAAATGGAACTCATGTCTCTATTTGCCATGCTCTGATTTTCAGCTTCAAGTTCTTTAGAAAAATTACCTGCCAAGACTGGGTTGATTTAGATAGAGTTTTCAGGAATTCAAGAACTACCTAGAGAATCAGAATCAGAGATAAATAAACAAGCAAAGACAGCATCATTCTCTCTCTCTCTCTGTGAAGAACTTTTGCTTAAATCTGATAAAAAAAGGGTAGAAATGAGATATAATGTTGAGCTATAAGTAATTGGGAGCAGCTGCTTCAATTCAATCGTATAAATCACAAGAATGATACAGATAAATCAGTAAATTTGCTATTCAACAAATAAAACTAGAGGTGATCATAACCATGAGAACGTTTAACTTTATGATTTTTACCAAATACTGTCAATTCAATCACCATAGACAAGAGAGGGAATTTCAGCAAAAAGGAAAAACCAATCCTTTTTTTTTACGTTAGTAATACTAGACTCAAAATCTTGTCTTACATATAGAAAACATTAAAGATCAGTATGATTTAATATAAAACCATGTAAAAGCTAGAACTGATGCACAAACCTGGGGCTCCAGGCTTTGTGTTCCCGGCCTCATTCGGAGAATCCTGCCTTTTAGCCATCAAATCAGGACGCAGAGACTCCCTTCCTAACACCTGAACCAACACCAGACAGGAGAATTTAAAACTTGCATAATTAAACTAGAAAGCTTACCAGACTATTAAAAGATTGAGACAAAAGAAAAGCACAACGAGACAATCGGCCTTAAAAGAGAACTGGCATGCCATGCAGATATTTACTTATGAGAGAACAGGGCAAATACCATATCAAGTAAGTACATTTGAAAAGGAAGAAACTATGGGGGGAAAATACCAAATAACAAGAAACAATGTCAAGTCTTAAGCGTTTTAAGCATCAATCACGTTTATATCAGCTCTCATTGGCAGTCTTATTTTCACCTTTCACTGCCCGAGACAACCTCACTTTTAAGATTTGCCAAAAACACTTCAAATCCTTTGCTCTCATCAATCCTTTAATCAATCTCGTAACGCTCAACAAAAGAAAATTTCCTATTCAGAAAGAAAAAACTAAAAAGCAATAGTCTCAAAATACTCAATTAGAATTGAATAACAAAAAAAGATTCAACCTTTGGAACTCCATGGGACATAAACCAAAAACCCCATTAACAAAAATATTGAATACCAAAGAAAAGAAAGAGAATTCAAACCCCAATAGGCTAAAAGAAAATATTTCATTGAACATGACAACAATACCTTCGATGGAGGAGCAAATATAGACCTGAAAATCCCTGTGGAAGATGAAGGTGACTCTTTCGAACCAAAGAGCTCTGAAGTAAAAGAAGAAGAAGACGACCCCACTGCTTTGCTTCCTTCCATTCTCTCAGCAAAAGACTTATCCTTTGTGTCTTATCAATCTTTATATTAATCTTTGCTTAGTCCCCAAGTGAGATACGTTTATATAGATATGTAGATTGAAAGAAGCACCGTCAAGAGAGAAAAGAAAGAAACAAAACGGAAAGATAAAGAAGAGAACTATAGAAGGAAAGAAAGAAAAAAAAAGGAAAGGAAAACAAGGAAGGAAGGAGGAGAACAAAACAGTACGCAACAGAAAGAGATAAGAAAAAAAGAAGAAGAAGAAAGACACGTGAAGATTGCGCTTTGTTTGTAGTAGTTTTTATTTAGTTGTAGAGAGAAACGAAACCGTCCTCCTCTCTTACCAATTTATACTAAAATAAGCCAATGACTTTTCGGGTCGAGTTAAAAGAAAGAAAAGAAAACGAAAATCATAAAAAATAAGCAACTCTCCTATGGTTTTGATGACCCAGAGAGAGTGTCCGCTGTTTCTTCCTATTTGTCGCCGCCGACCTGTCACCTTACAGCCTTATGTTTCTGTTTCTGTTTTCTCGGTCCTTTTACTTCGTTGACAGGCAGACAGATATATGCCACCTGGTGCAATCACTGTGTACGTGGGTCCTGGATCCAAGTCCCGACCTGTTACTGCCACGAGCACCCTAGTGGATAATAACAATTCCCCCACCCCTCGTTCCTTTTCCTTTCCAAAGTCCCTGGCTCGAGTTTCAATCTCGTATAGGATAGATAAGGTTCTAAAACCTTATGAGTTGAGAAAAAGATGATCTCGTGACAACTAGTTCCTGGTAAAAAAGAGCAAAAGGACCTTTCTCCCTGTTGAATTCAATTTTGACTTCTCCTGCTCTTGCTTTAACTAGTTTTCTAGTTTGGCTACTTTCCTGATCCAGGCACAGGGCCAAGATAGAAGTAGACCTGACCTGATCGGTGACCTTTCCCCCTCATGACCTTATCTCTTTATCCTGTCGGCCCAGCCCCTGGTGGGTCTTCTTCATTCACTCAGGTTCCAGGACTTCCACTGCTTATTTGGAACTAATGACCATGTTACATGAACTCGAGATGGGATAAACAGTGTCAGACACAGAGTATATGTTATAAAGATTTCGAATTAATCTTAACGAATACAACTAGTACACAAATATCTATAGAGAAATCGGTTGGTATTGTCCAAATCTGAGAAAGGGGCCCAATGTTTTGGATAAGCAAGTTTTCTCATTTGTGAGATTGATTAACATTAACAATGATAGAATTTCAGAAATTTTTTCCTAGTGATGAAGAGGAATGGTCCACATGGCAAGAGAGGACAAGGTGGAGCCGAAGGAGACAAACAGGAATTCCAAGTGGAAAAGGGCAGGAGGGGTCAGGGAGGGAGTTGTGTCGACTCTTGCCACTGTGGGTCGCCGCATGGTCTACATGTGTCCAATCCTGAGCCACATGGAGTGTCGTCGTCCTAGAATCTGACAGGTTTCTCAAGGCATTGAATGGTACAGTGTTGTCAAGGTAAAATTCTATGAAGATCTTGTTTAATTTATTTATTTTTCTTTTATAACCTTGCATATTATACCATTCATGCTATATTTCCAATCAAATTAGTATAGGAATCAAATGGGAAAACCGCTTTTGAGTTATCATGGTCAGTTTCATTTATTTAGTAATGAAATTATGGCAGTGAGTTAAGGATAAGCATCACATTAAATGCAAAGATAAAATAAGCAAATTAGTCAATGGAAACAAAAATAGGGAAACCAATCTTTGACAAATCCAACCCTGTTAGCTGATTAAATTTCTTGCTGATTACGATAAGATTCTTACCATTAAATGCTATTGTTTCCAAATACAACACTATATTATCTTCCTTCGATAAAAAAAATTTCGGAAGATTTTGTGAACAATAGGATATTCTTTTTTTTTTAAATGCTTCAATTCAAATATTATTATTTGATAAGATATTCCATCATAAAATATTCGTTAATATCTCGATATTCATTTTGATTAAGATTTATCGGAACCTGAAATTGATTAAACTGATGATAAGGAAAAATTATGGGTGAAATCGTGTGGATGGAAGTGCAACAGCTAGCACTAGAAGAGCACAAAGGGGCAAGCTATAGCTAAAACTGAAAATGCTTATCCCACAGATAAGAACAAAGAGAAGAAAAAACGGAAAGCAGAACACGTTACGAGCACGACAACGATGTCCCAATTCGGCGAGTGCCGACGAGGAGGATGACTTGCATGTGCGCTTTGTCTACACTCCATTTCTTGTCTTTTGTTTTACCTTTTTTATATCACAGAAGAAACTTCGTCCAGGCCCAATATGCTGCTTCCGGGTGGAGAAGACAGAAGAGGATGATAAGCCCAAGAGTATTAAGGCCAGGAGCCTGGAGGTGGCAGGCAGCAGGCCTGGTTTTGGTCAGGGCTTCAAATCCACAATTTCCCTTGTTTTGGAATCATGGCAACAATTGAATTTTTTTTTAAAATTTTTTTTAAGGAATAACTTGAGTTATCTATATTTAAATATTTAATTTATTAATTGATGTATGACTTTCGATTTAAATAGTAAAATTCGAATTTTTTTTCTTTCAAAACCAAAAAATATTATTTATATTTCTTTATTGTCGTGTGAACAAGAAGAAAGAAACTTGTGTGAAAAAGAAGAAAGAAGCTTATTATCTTGAAAAAATTTCCTACTTCACTTTGTGTTTTTTTTTTCATAATTTTGTTTCACATATCTAGTTTTATATTATCCAAAAAAAACTCTTAATTTTTAAATCTTGAACCTTAAACCCAAATAGTACAAACAAATAATTTAATGAAAAAAAGTGACATTAATATAAAAAATTTGTTAGACACGTAACACATAATTATGAAAAGAATATGGAACAAGAAGAGAATTTTTGGTTTTTTTGATTTGATCACTGCGGGCAATTTCCTCAAACTTTCGAGATACCCAAGTCTTAAAAGGAATCTTAAATATCTTGTAACCTAGCAATACACTTTATTGATTGAAGAAAAAGTTTGGAAAAATAGAATGTGAACATAATAATTACTACCAAATAAATCCAAGAAACAAGAAAATAAAGTCACTGAAATATAATATAATCTAGAATTTTACAATTCTTTTGCTTTTGTTATTTTCATAAAAGACATTTTCATTGACGGAGTCAATGACCTAAACCCCTTTTTTTTTTATTCTTCTTCTTTTTCTACACCGTATATAATAAGTAGCTTAGATAGGAACTGATTTAATAGCAAAAATGGAGAAAATAATCAACAAATGCTTCCTTTATGACTTATTGATCACCCAATCAATGCATGGGAATAGACTTTGCTTCGTCCCACAAAGACTTACCAAGTCAATGATATTTGTAATTGTTCAGATTATTGAGTGTAGGTCAGCCACCCAAGGTTTGCTGTTAGATGGAATTTGCCATTAGCCTTGGTGGCCAACTACGCGTATAGATCAGTATTTGCTGGAACCCAGTTATTTGAACAACTAAGTTGCTCAAAAGGACCTTTGAAGTACAATCTAAGTGAAGTTCTAGAGCATAATGATTGCTGTCAGAAATCAGAAGGGAAAGGCTCTGAAGCTTGAAGCTTTAATTAGCTTCAGGGCATGATTCGGATACTGGAAATTAAGCTCTCAAAGTGAGCAACAACGTGGGTGAACATGATCCAATATTTTGGTATCTATTAATGTAGATACATGTACATAAAACCCAAAACGGGGAAGAAAAGAGAGAACAAAAATTGGGAAAGACTCTAATGTAGTTTCCAAGGCAGGCACTTGAGCTGAGAGCAGGGTTGGGTCCAAGTAGTGGAGCATTCACCTCCAGGTCCATCGCAACACTTGCAGACAACGCCAAGAGTAGCAAAAATCTTCGAGTAACCTGCAAATTAGATAAAGAACAACCCCATATGTAAGTCTGACTGACAGAGAAAGCATTAGCAATCACTGAAAGCTGCAGGAACTATAGAACCGGATTCTTACTTTGTTGATCAGGCAGGATGGATAGTGGCCTTGCCTCTGAAGCCAGGGGCACCTGAGATGCAGAAACTGAGATTACAAGCAACAGCAGAAGCAGAAAGCGCTGGAATCTATCCATTTCCCTGTGTCTTTGGAGTGAGGGATTTTTTAGCAATGTAGTCTCCTAGGCAATCAGAAGGGGGTGAACTGAACATAAGCAATAAAACAAGACTCAATGATGGGTTTAATTTAATAGAAGCAGGTCACATCATGTGTATTTGTTAATCTAGAAAGGTGGCTGTATTTCTTTGTTTGAACTAAAGTGCCCGGATTTAAAGTAGAGGGGGGCTTCTAGAGAACAAAACTAAGGAGACGTGCCACACGTTTCCAACTTGTTTACGTTTCTAAAGAAAGAGAGAGAAGGTGGGGAAACTGGACAAAGGCAAAGAACTGGGTCGAAACTTCCTGTGTTAAGTCAGTGGGCAAATGTGGGATCCACGACCTTACCCTACTTGTACGACTAGACAAGACATGAAAGTGCACACATGGGATGCTCGGCTTGGCTCTGATTTATACTGCTCATCAAAAAATTGTGCAGCAGAGGGTCTCCCACGTTCCACAATTTCACATCGTATAGATGAGTGATCTTTGGCCCTCTGTTTTATTTTATGGCTAGACTTTAAGCTTTGGGTCTGCGCTAATAAATTTGATGGAGGGCCAAGCTCTTTTCGCCCCTAAATTTGGTGCAAACATGATGAAGAGTAAGACCTGACTGACCGTAAGTTTATGATGATTAATGAAAAAGTTGAACGAGTTGGGTTTCGATTAAAAATCAACTTTCATTACTGCAATCTGAACGAACTTCAAGTGAATCCTTTTCTTAAGAAACTTTAATGAGCATGAAGAAAACTGGGTAGGGGAGACCAGGGATGCCTGTGATTTGGTTGGGTAGTTTATGGCCCTGGAACAGTTCAACCACTTACTTATGTTGTACCCAACTGATGAATGATTTGATGGGAACTTGACTATGAGTGTGAGATGGTTTGGTGGATATTTGTTTATTCATTTCTTTGTTTATTTTTTAAAATGAATGATGACGAGGAAGAATATTTTGTAATGATGGCGCAACTTCCATGAAACAAAGTTCAGGATAAGCTCCCTGTAAAAAACGATTAAAAAAAAAAAAAGATGATCTGCAGGCTTTGGATGAATGAAAATTGAGTAAAACGTGAGCGGCAGGATTCGAACCTGCGCGGGCAGAGCCCACATGATTTCTAGTCATGCCCGATAACCACTCCGGCACGCCCACCGGATGCCATAAAATTGGCCATGTTTGGGATCACTGGAATAAATTTGATTGCTAGACTTTGATTTCTTGTTGCTTTCCTACTTTCTCTGCAATTCTAATAATGAAAGGTTCTCAAACTTTGACTCTGTTAGCATCAGTCAAATGCTCATATTTGACTTACCAAACTCTTTGCTTGATAAATTTGTCCATATGACATAGTTGTTCCTTACATTCACAAGATTAGTAACCTCATACAGCTGGATAACTTGCATCTTATGTCAAGTACAATCTTTAGATCCTTCTCCATCACCATAACAGAAAACCCGCTCAAAAGGGGGGGCGATGAAAAGGACACCGAAACCTTTCAGACACATCTAAATAAAACCTGAACCACCTCCAAAATGCTCCAGGTCAGGATGAGTACCACCCCCAGGTCTCCGCGGATTTCTGCAAGAGAAAAGAAGGCAATTAAGTGTCACGATATTGCTGGTATGATAAGTGAATCAGAATCAACCCCATGGGTCCAAACTGTAATTGCGAAATGTCAAGTTTTGATGCACCTGACAAATCGATTAGGCTCAAAACCAGGAACACCAGGGGGGCCATATGGATCAAAACGTGCACCAGGAGGAACACCCCTGTTTCAAACAATCCAATCCAAAATAAAATCTCCAGTATAATGTAAGCAGAACACACACAAAGAGAGATGGATTGAGAGAGAGAGAGGGAGCTCACGGTTGTGCTCCAGGGAAACCAGGCTCTCCACCAACTCCACCAAACCAACGAGGATCATTTGGTCCTGCTTCCACATTATAAGATATAATTAAGTCACAGAACTATGCATGCAATTCACCAACAGTACAAGACATATGTTACAAACCTAGAAGCATGCCACCACCACCAAAATCACCCCTGAAAGCCATTTAACAAATAAAAACACACTCAAGTCAAAATCTAAATCAAACAAGTCCACAAACAGTGGCCAATAAAACACTGATTTGGGACTGAATATACCTGGTAGGATACATTCCAGCACCAGGACCAGGAAACAGATCACTACCACCCATAGGATAAATTGGAGGAACAACTACCCTGTAAAGCAAACCTTATAGTTTTGATGAGTGCATGAGCTATTTGGGAGGAAGATAATGGAGATATGTGGACAAGTGATTAGAACCATACATGTGGAAAAGTTCATTGAACTGAAAAAAAAAAAAATCTACCCTCTCATACTAAATGTATGCATTTTAACTCCTTTATTTTTCCTTTCTTTTCCTCTCATAATACCTTTTTAAATTCAGAAGGGTTTATAAGACATGTTCAATCTTATTTAAAATGTTATATAACAGTTACTATCATAGCAATCACTGATATGGAGTTCTAATATAATGCACAAATAATTGGTTCTAGAAAGGACTTGAGCCAAATTACGAAAGCTACTTTTGAGCCTTGCCTAAATTGGTAAATCTAACATGTATGAAAGCATTGTCCAGAAACCACATAATTCCTAGAATTCTAAAACTACAAGTTGGTTAACAGATGTCATGCGTTATCTCACCTTGGTTACCTATATGAACATAAGTCTAACCTCAGTAATTAAGTTTTGACAAATAAATAAGAGACCAATACATGATTATGATTTGTTGCACCAATCAGAAATGTACCATAAGTTTCATATTTGTAAGGTTATCAAGTAGAAAACTGCAGTTCACGTAGAGATAAAAAAATATCAAGAAAGACCCAAATGAAGTATGCAGATGCTTTTTCTAATTCGTCTTGCATTTCATTGCTCAGCAATTTGTACACTTTTATAGTAGGGTTTTCCCACTTCTTGGGATAAAATAAAAGCTTACTTATACAAAAAAGAAGTATGCAGATGCTATAAATAATTATCTATCAACTGGATTAAACCAATTTTGATAAGGAGAGTGCAAGAGATACCCTGAAGGATGGGGTTGAGGGCCTGCAGGTTCATTAATTCTAACACCAGGATCATTTACATCACGCCTCGATCCTTCACCTGTTTCTAGACTACACAACACAAAGAAAACAGTATGTAAAATTATGCATTTCAGGAGAATTCAAAAGTTAGAAACGCTGCTAGCAGCTCCTTGTAACATGGCTAAGCCAAAATTAGCTTAATTACCTAGGAGGATCACTCGATGAACTTGATTTTGAAGATTTACCATATAATTTGGATATAACTTCTTTGTCCAAACTACTCACCATCTTCTCCAAATTCTTATACTGTGCAGAGAAATTTCCACTCCCATTCTCCCCAACATAGTTATCAATGCTGCAATGACCAAACAAACCCCACAGGCCACAATACCATTAATTCAAACCAAAAACATTAAACAAATTCGAGACAGTTTCAACTAAACAAAGAAAAAGAAAAAGGAAAAGACAAATACTCGATTTCAAGATGAACGGGTTCAGAACCGCCATCAGCGAAAGCATCAACAAGCAATTTCCCATTCATTACCAGACATTTAACCAACACTTTCTTCGACCCTTTCTCGGGATTCGTATATACAAACGCGTAATGATCATCAAATTCGTTCCAGTTATCGATTCCGACCTCATCTAAACACCGACACTGTTTCAGCTTACAGACAGAAAGTGGACGAATAACAACAATCAAGAGAGAAAGGGTAAAGTGGAATACCAGGAGAGGGTGAGGAGAGAGCGTTGTCGGCTAAAGCGGGAGGGCCAGTGGCGGTGAGGACGAAACCGGATGAAAGAAAAGAGGCGTGAACGGCGAAAGCGATTTTGTCGTGGTCGTTCCTAAAGGAAGGTCTAGCTGCTCTAATCACCGCCATTACTGATTTCTCGTTTGACATCTTTTAAGCTTTTCGATGGATTGTAATTTACTGGTTTCTTAAGAGCTTTTTGATGAAGTCTAGAAAAATAGGAGGTTTCGCGGTCGATCAGAGCCCAGTGGTCCGTGGTTTCAGATTGTTAAAAAGGTGAAGTTAACTTATGCTGCAAGAACATTAAACAGTTCAACTTCCACTGGCTTCTGTTAATGTTTCTGAGGCCAAGAGTTGGCCCATTGTTTGATTTAGTCGCAGCCCAAAGCTTACAGACACGAGACCAAGTTGTCATTCACAAGGAAGTTTCACCCTTTTTTTCTATGGAAAATTGTTACTGGACTTTGGGCTGGCACGAAATGGCAGTAATGGCCTTTCTCTGTTTAAGTTCCTGCTCTGTTTAGAATTTCACTGCAAATTTTGATTCTCCAATCAGGATTGGGCAAACTTGGTAGTAAATCGATATTGGAAGTTACCCTTTTAATCTAAGCTTTTTACTATAACTTAGGTCAACTAGATTAATCACAAACTCAATAGCAGATGAAACTAATGCGAGCAAGCCCCTTTGTCATACACGCCTGTGATCAGCAAGAAGCCAACAGCCTCCAGTTTCAGTGAAAGATAAAGTTGATTCTCTGCACATATGCAAATAACTTGCAATTGATTTTCTTTACATTTTTAAACAGGTGGCGGCATTTAAAATACCATCTATTTCTATACATACAATTCAATTAGTGGTTTCAGTAGTACTTTGATGAGTCTCTGATTTGTGTCTTCCAGTTGCTCTTATATAGCAGATAACTGCCACCAGGAAAGTTGTGGCAAGACCTCCAAGGATCACACCACCCCCGGCAACAGACTTGTCCACGGAACGGTGATGCTTTTGTAGGTGGATGGTCTGCCCTTCGACACTCACATTTTCTCCATTGTTTCGTTCAACGGTAGCCGCAGTTTGACCTGTGGAGGGGCTTTCTCCAATCCGGTGCATGTCCTTCTCTGGTTGGGGAGCTTGGGATGGACTAGAAGCTGGTGCACTGCCAAAGGTCTTGACTACTTTGGGCTGGTGCTTTCCAAGTTTCCTTACTGTGGGTGCTTCAGCTGTGGTTGGTTTTTCATTGTTGTATGGAGCAGGTGCTGGAGGATGTTGGACATCAGCTAAACTAGACCGGAGCATGGTTTGAGCATTCTCACTAGCCACGGCCACAAAAGTATTTACCAAGATCAAGCAAAGAAGAAAACACTGTGCCATTTTTTGAATCAAAGTGGATGATGGGTTATTAAAGATGCTTCTGTCTTATGATCTTATCGAGTCTGGTTGTGGCCCTGTGGGGGGTTTGGGTATATATATATACAGAAGAGCTTGCTGATAAACAAATCCCATATGCATGAGGTCGGATGGAAGTTTCCCATTGCTAGATTCCAAGCATAATTTATTACGATTTTCTTCATCTCTTTTTATGGAGTTGTCTGTTGAGTAGGGGATATTGAGGAAGATACACGTGCATGCATTAGGATATTAGAATACAACTAAGGCTTTAATCAAGGGGAGCGAGATCTCTAATATGTTTATTTGTAAAAGTTTGTTAAGCAGTATGATTGACTTAATCATAGTGATAATTGGGGTGGGGGGGGAATGGATCTAATTTCTGATATCTGAAAGGGAAAAGCTGCTGAAAAACCGATGAAAGGCAGCATTTGGGGTATCAAGAAGGAAATCAGTACTCATACTCTGAAACTTCCAGCCTTGCATGGTGGAGAGAAGGAGTTATGGAAGTGGGAGATTGCGACTTGGCATTGCATAACTCTTCAAATTAAGCCAAAGCAAGCATGGTTAATCTTGAATACCATCTAACCTTTTGGATCGTTGCACTATTATTTAGCTTATTAAACAGAGGGTGATGTTTCCTCTACAGGATAACTCAGCAAGTCTTAGATTAACAATGCAACTTAAACATGTCTGATAGATGTTGTTCGAATGTTGGCACAACAGTACGTTAATTAAGTTGATTCGGGCATTCCCCTGAAGATGTCTTTGATTACAGGGAACATTTTGTAAATTCCCATTTCTTTCCTTTATAACTTGTCCTGGAGTAATCTCCGTCAAGGACATAAAATTTAGAGCAAAATGGTTTAAACAAATGGTTCTAACAACATGATGTAAACTTGAAGAATTACAAGAGACCATCTCCTGTCTGGGGAAACATTCAAAATTTCCATGACCTGCTGCTTGAGGTTTTTCAGCAGACAATCGTACATTTACCAGTGTCGACAGTTATCATTGCAATCATTTCAACAAACCACATCAAGTTTTGCCCAAACATGTCTAATGCAAATCAACCAACTACACTTATTTACAGATGCAAGAACTAATAATGGGGTTGATTGAATGATATGGGAGTTGCATATAATGATACAGGAATAAACATATATGTCGGTAGTGTTGTAGCAGGGAATCACTTCACAAAGAAATGACCATTAATTTCACCTAGGAACTTGTAATCTAAGTTTGCGGTAGGATGCTCCAAAAACTTGAGACAGAACGAGGGAGCACATGGTACTTTAGCATAGCAAGCTTATGCTGCTATTTATTTCACTAAATTAACAGAACAAAACAAGGGAATAAAATAATACAGATGCTGTTTGCATGGGAACATCTTGGAGAGAGAAGAACCCAGAGCAGAGTTTTATTTGAATAAGGAAGGTCCTGTCAGTTTACTGTCTTCAGAATTATTATAAAACATGAGCTTGCATTAGGTTGCCAAACCATAAGTAACCCAAAATTGTTTTGCTGGAGATCCTGTGCCAGCTCATTGCATGGTGATGGTCAATTCCAGTGGGGCAATTACACGTGCAATCGGATTGATGGAGGCCTGACTATCATCACCTGCAGCGGTCTTTGCCCAGTTGGGATAAATTTACTCGCTGTCAGGTAAAATATGATCTGGTTTTCCACCGGTCTCGGATCCAGGTTAATGAAATCCAGCTCAATCCGTACAGGATACAGTACACAGCAAGAACCATCACGCGTCTAAGCTCAATTTCTAAATGTTTGAAACTCTTCCCTAATAAGGCAACTTCAGTCAGTAATAGCCTCCAAAGAACCCTGTTGTCAAGTTTGGAACCCTTCCTAAATCAAACCAAACGAACAATATCATTAGCTTCTGTTTCTCGGATTGCAAATGGCTTCCTTCATTGGTTGTCAAACGACAAGAGACTACAGCTCCTCTGACATGGCCACAGACCCTCGGCTAATTATTATGCTTCGAAAGATGGCACATTACAGGTCTGATCTCAGCCTGGAGCACCAATAATTTGTGTTTGGAACATGTTTTGCCCTTCCTTAAAATCCAGGATCAACTCTATCCCTCCCCAACCAGTCCAATTGAAGTTATAGATGTTGACAGACAGGTTACAATTAGTGTGCAACTTCACATTGTGGGAGTTACCTAGTTTTGACTAACTATGAAGAATTTTATCCTTTTCTAACCTGGAAGCTTCACATGATGCTATCATGGTGACTGAAGCACCATGTTAAAGAGAAGGGACAAAGCAAGAAAGGTATAGCTAGCTTGTAGTAACAAAAACAGGGAACAAAGAGATTGCGAATGGCGTTGCTCAACCACCTTTGTAAGACATACAAGTAATTCAGTCACTGTTAATCACCTTTTCGGCTGTTTCTTTGACATAATTTAATCACACAGGCATCCCTTAGTTCAATCAGAAGAGTAAGATGAGAATCAAATGGAAAAAAACCTCTTTGCACCAGCCGGGAATCGAACCCGGGTCTGTACCGTGGCAGGGTACTATTCTACCACTAGACCACTGGTGCTCATTGACATCCAACACCTCTAGTCTCTGAATATTCATGTATTCATGGATAATCCCTGCTCAACCCAAACCACAGATCCAATCTTGTACCGTGCTTCAGGCAGCTGTTGCCAATTTGTTCCCCAAGGCCACAAAAGATCAGTCTTTTTACTCCTTTCTTTTCTCCAAATTCAATGTCGTCAATCCTGAAAATGCAACTCTCAATCCCGGCCACTTCTCAAAGCCTCTCCTTCTCAAAATCCCTCCTTTTCCCAACTCCCCTTTTCCTCCACACAAAACTCTCCAGCCTCTCCCTTCACACCCCAACCCGACCCAACACTGTAATCCGCATGGGAGGTGGCCCCAGGACTTACCCAGGTGGAGTATCCAAATGGCAATGGAAACGCATGCAAGCCAAGAAAGCCAAGCAACTCCTCAAAGCCCGACTTGCCCGTGAACGCCACATCTATGAGATACGCAAACGAGCCGAGCTCCAAGCCGCCGTCTCCGAACTTGAACGTCCCTGGGAAGTCGTTGAAAAAGCACCCAACTTGTTCTCCGTTTCGGCTGACGAGCAAGTTAAAGTCTTGGCTGACAGATTCCAGAAACCTGGCGGTTTCGATATGTGGAGTGACAGAGATGGGCCCCAGTTGTTTGACACTGTTGATGGGTTGCCTTCCGCAAGGTTTTTTCCTAAAGGGGTTGTTCATAGTGTTAAACCGTATTTGAGAAGTAGAGAGAGTGATGAAAATGCTAAGCATTTGGCTGATAATAAGAGCGAGGAGACCGAGAATGAAGATGGTAATTCACAGAGAAATGGGAAAAGGAACGGTGTTAAATGGAGGAGGAAAGGGATGAGGAGAATGTTGGATGCTGCTGGGGAGGGTAGTTTTGATGAGAAGAGAAGTAATTTGAAGTCTGAGGTTTATGATGTGAGCTTGCAAAGAGATGGGAGTTATGGGATTAATAAGAAAAAATGACTGAGACTGGTAAGATTCTCTAGGCAGCAAGGTAGATAGGCAGTGCTTTATTTGGTAATGTTCTTCTTCTTCTCCAAATTGTCTCACTTTTTCCTGGATGAAATGCTTTTAAAGGTGTTGCAATTTATTGTGTTTGGTGGATGAGACAATGTTGAATGTACATTTGTATATATTATATTGAATGCAAATAATGATAATTAGTTATTCACTGAAAATTCCTTACTATCTCTAGTTTTCTTTTGTATGCTGAAACTGATGCAAGTTTGGTCTTAGTTCAGTATTTAGAGTAGATAAGTTCAAGCAGCTAAAAGTTTTGATCGAGTGCTTTATGCTTTATCAAAACTTAAACGGTAGTAATCTATGAATTATAAGCATTCTCACTTAAATTTATGCCCAAGTGCAATTTTCTTTCTTGCTTGTTTCTTTTTCAATCTTGTCAAAAGTAGATGAAGTAAAGGGATTAAAGATAATGAGCCAACATTCCAATGTACAAATTACCAATTTGATTGAAATTTGTTCTGATTTTGACCTTGTTGCATCTGCAAATTGCTTTGATCAGTAGGTAATGAATTGAAGCCCACTTGAATTGCTTGACGTGGTTGACTGAATTGAGTCATACCAATGTTTCTTATCGCTACATGCTGATCAGCTAGAGGTTCAAATGATGAGTAGGGTTGTGTGTGAAATCTATCAAACTCCCAAGTGAAGTTTAAGCTTTACTTTTCCATTAATTCATTATGGAGAAATGTAGCCTCTGTTTTGAACGAAAATTTGAGGTCTGAAAATTTAAACAGGACAGGGTCCTAGATAACTAGTCATAACCAATGTAGAAATATATTAGTCCACTACATCTGTGATGTAGTGTTAGTTATTAGATTATGGAGAGATGAGATTGAGCAGCTGCAGAATTATTGCAAATCACTTGGTCTTAACAGGTTGAAATGCACCACAAGGATTTCTATACATAGTATTTTGAAGAACTTTAAACATTCTGATCCTGCGCTATTGCCAAGTCTACTAGAATATTTGTTGATTAACATATCATAATGGTATTATGGGCTGGAAAGGTAGTTCAGATGAGCATGTTATGAATTTGGTGAAAATTTGACCTCTCAGATTTTTGATTGGCCCTGCAAAGTGTGAAAATGGTTGATGACTTGGCTCTTGATCTAGTGATGGTGGAGGCTTTGCATTTCTCCACCCTTTGTCATTCCAAACAGGTCAATTGTTGATATGATGCATAAACGCAGCTATTAAGGTTTGCACTACAAAAATAGGCTTATCATGTTTAAAGATCTGACATCATCTTTCATATAGGTGTTTGTGATACATTGCTGCTATAAATCCAGCAAGTCACCATCATAGGTGATTTAGATAACTGTGACGCCTTGCTTACTGGGAAGAGTTGTGTTTTTTGAGGTTCACTGGGATTGGAGTGATTGCAACATGTTCTATAGGATCAAAGTAACAGAAAGAAAAGCTACCTAGAACTGTCATAAGGATTTTCTGTCACCATCTTATTCAAGCTCAAAAGGTTTCTACAAATTTGTTATTATTTCATTTGCTGTCACATACTGGATGAAGAGTTTGTGTTGACTCTTCCTCACATATCTCTAACCCTTCTCTATCAGAAAATATACGCGCATGCAGATGCTAAATCTGAAAGGATAAGGTTCATAGATGTTGAATTGGCACTAACAAATTGCTGTTTTTTGAACAAGTTGTCAATGGTCAGGAGCAGTCCTTTATTCCTCAATGTACACTGTAGATAGAGGGAAAATTCAATTTGTTCTTATTAGAATAGATCTATCCTACCACTAGAGTTATTCCTTCTTCGTACTTGGCATGATGTTCAAACATTCAACCAATAAAACCATTGCCCTTGCCCTTTGGAGCTGGTAGGTTTCATTCCACTGGAAGAGGGATTGCCTGCTCTCTTTTCTGTGTCTAAAATGACAGCGAATCTCCTTCGAACCCCATTTCAACAGCTTCCCGTTGGTACCTGTTAAAATCAAGGCAAATCATTATAGCGGCACTACCCGCACTTCAGAATGTGTCCACACTTCACTTATCAACATAGTCAACCAGCACCCACACTTCCAGCTTACATTGCCCACCTTTTCACGCCTCAAGCACGAATAGTTAGTGGGTTTTCAAACTCATCCTCTCAACACCCATCCAAGTCAGCCCTCGTGACCCTCGTGGCCTGTTTCCTTATCTATCAGCGTATCTGCTTTATCAGTTTGTTCTTAGGTTATATCTTTGGGCCAGGCCGACAGAACAAGAACTCGGATCATTCTCCTTCTTTCACTTGTATTTTCCAATTCCCAATGTTCTTGTGGCATTGGCTTCAGCTGGGAATTGTGGAATGCTCTGTTAGAATAGTGGAAAAGATAGTTGAACTTGAATATATCAGTTTGATAACTGTAGCCTATAGCTGATGCAATTATTTATTTGATCACTATGAAGAAACTGGGCAGGTGTAATCATGATCATGATATGCCACTTTCATATGTCACCAACAGTAATTTATTTAGGATTAGTTTATATAGTTAGTCAAGATCTGATCATCGGGAGCTTCCTGATTGAACCACTTAGCATGGTTAGCTTGGTCAAGATCTTGTCGAGGGCCTTACTACAAGTAGCTGCATCAGCTGGTGCAATGAACCATACTCCTACAACCGGACGTGGTCTTTTACAATATCATGAAATCCTTGAAACTCCGAAGTTTGGAGTCCTGTGGCTAGCAAGGTGGCTCCTGGATTCAATCTTGTTCAAAACTTGAGTGAATTTAGTTCGTGAACCTGCTTTTTCTAACTGATGTTTGGGCCCGTGAATATCAATTTGCTTATCATCAATCACCATTCATATACATTAATGATGATGAATACATCAGGAATTTCTTCCATAGAAGTAAACTACCAAACCCAGAGGGAAGATTGGAATAGACTATAAGTAGATTCCCACAAAGTAACAGGAAACGCATTTAGTGAAAAAGGAAGATTCTTTGTCATTGTAACACTGTTTGTTAAATAATCCCTGCAAACATAGTAATTTTTCCTTTTTAGTTTCTGGGTGTTATTCCGTGTAATACTGAAATTGCTTTAGGGAACCAAACGAAAGGGGATCCCTTGACGTTGCAATCTGAACGCAGTGGGCATAATAGGCAAGAAAGAACTTGGGGTAGTGGCTGATGGGACAGTCTTCTTCTCTGGAAATTTTGATGGATTTATCTTCTGATTAAAGGCATTGCCGACTCATCATGCAATTTCCTACTTCCCCTCTGTGATGCCTTTTTGGTGATCATGGGTCATTGTTTTATCGATTTAACAGCAAGAAGATTAAAGCAACAATCTTCTTTCTTTTTGGAGGAAATTTGCCAAACAAATCTTGAAGAATCACAAGATTTGGATTCCAAATTACCCACTTGTTGCTGTTTGATTGCCTGATGTGCAGTAAAAAGTGAGATTAACACAAAATGTGGAGGTGTCAAGTCAGTAATTTTTATCGTGTTTCGTTAACACGTTCCATCAGATTTCACGTATAACATCTGTTATATTTCTGTTACGAGATAATGACTCTATTGAGTAAAATAAAAAAACAAGAATTCAATTGGATAATATTAGAGATTCAATTGCAAAAACATGTGCAGTTAAACATGTTTACCGCATGCATCATTAGACTTAAAAATTCAGCAAAGAGTTAGTAAACTGTGCTAATGAATTCCATCGTGAAATTATGATATTCAACCATGGATTATAAAGTAAAGAGGAAAATGATGTTGGAAATTCAATTGCCCGACACCTTTCTTCCCCCAAAGATCACCAATCAAAAGTTGGGAATTCGTGGCAATGTAATCAAAAGCATGCAAGAACATCACAAATCTGCACGTGAAGAATAAGCGATTCATTTTGAAGATCATGACGCTTTGATTGACTAGACATGACTTGAACAAAATAAAAGAGGAGAGCAAAGAGAAAGAGAAAGACAACAACCCCCGCATCCAGGGAGACACCCCTTGGCTCAGCCTTACTTATCAGATACAAAAGAGGCAAAGCAGAGCACATCAGGAGAAGAGACTAGAAAAAGATGAAAGCCACTTTGGTCTCAAATCATGGCCATTAGGCATAAAGTAGTACACTAATTATCCTTGAATTGCCTTCAGCTGTTTCAATGATTATGTTATGCTAAACTGGAAGATTATTCATCTAAGTACTTCAGCATTTAGCCTTATCTTGTATCGATGACAAGCGGGTGTATTCTTTGGGTCAATTCAGTTTTGAAAATTAGATTTTATTAAATGTTTTAGATCAAAGTCAGTTCAAACGTCTAAAATTTCAATGATAACGTTAAAATAATAACAACAATCATACAGATTATAGACTAAATCAACAGAATCTATTAACAGACAAAATACTTAAAAGTCTTCTCTTTAGAGTGATTGGAATTTGGAAATGGGAATGCCGCCATTGTTGAATCTCAGATTAGAAATGGTCCCATTTTTTTTTTCTGTGGTACAGAGAGCAAATAAGTCCATAAAATCAAAGAGAGAACAAAATCTCAACGCTTGGTCCTGAATCCCTCTGGATTTCTACTTGAAAGCAACATCATGATGAATGCATGTGGCTCATGTGTTAAATTCTTCCATGCACATATAGAAGTAAAGCAGAATATATCCGTCAATAATGACATTGGCACTCATATTTTCTTAAATTCCTCCTTTTCGTATGAACATGCATAATGTGTTACATGATAATGATACCCCCAATGGCTGGAAATACAGCTGGTCTATTGAAACAATGAATTTTGAACCTTGGAATCGAAAATTTGAACATCAAAGGTCGAACTCATTGCCAGTTTTAGTTTAGAAGAACGAATTTGAAAGAAAAAAACAGATGGTGACCTGCCAGAATTTGCTCAAAGATAATTGATGCTGGCAGCTGGGGCCGATCCTCTTTTCTGCATGTAAATCATTTCTTGTTAACCACAGCTTTCCTGGGGTTTGATTATGAAGTGCTAGACATGTGCCAATACAAGAGGGGAACTATCAAAGGAGTAACTAACCCCCCAAAAAGGACAAAAGAAAAAAGATCACATGGTCCATATTGCATACGGAAAGTTCACCATGACAACACCCACCATCCTTTGCTTCAGTTGAATTAATGGTTCAGGCAAAGGATAAAGTCCACCAATCTTTCCTCTTGAAAAGCTTGCTAAGTTAAGTTGAACACATTTTGGTCTTGTCAAAACATTTTTAGTATGTAATTAACAGTACTCTCTCTTGTTTATTTTAATCTCTTTGATGAATGTTGAATTATGATGTTCTATGGGGAGAGTGCTCAGACCACCATGGAAAAAGGTTTATGCCATTTAATCAACCACAGCCACTCAGACCCCCTCATGCCTCTGAGATATAAAGCAGTTGACATCAGATTTAAATAAATAGTTGTTTTATAATGGCATTGAGTTTTATTGCAGAGTTGAATTATCTGTCTGATCTTTTCAACTCATCCTCTAATTTATATCTTTTGGCTTGTGTTCTCTTTGGGCCAAGTGTTTATTATTTAGTATTGCTCCATTTTCAGCCTAATGATTCCAAGAGATAGATAAAAGATCATTATAGCATGACATGAGGACTACATTTTTTTTCTTAATAAAAAACATTAATGTTCACATGTTAAAAGAATTTGATATGAACAAATAAGAACTCAATTTTTTCTTCCTTGAATATATACTTCAATTTCAAATCACTGATATGCATGAAGTGTTATACTCACACTATCTTAATTGAAAGATACCTTTAAACTATAGTTTGCAGTATTTAAGCCAAACCCAAACATGTGAAAGTTCTGCAATCTCTATACAAATCATTTCCAATATGCTTAACCACCCATTTTGGAGGAATTTAGGTGACATAACTGGGTGCCACTAAGGGCATCTGAGAATATAGATTTGATTAGAAAAGGAAGCAATTTCTTCTTCTCTCTTTTCAGCAGGCATGATATCAATATGTCACTATTTCTTTAGTAGTTGAGAAAACTATTTAACTTTATGTGGAGGGAAGAAAATGGGCCATTAAGCTTTGGAAATGATCTTTTGCTTTACACGTTCTTTAATTTTTAATGGTTTTTTACTGTTTATTTATAGAGAAAAACTCCATTTACATCTTTTATGATTTCAATTTTTCTCACACGACACTTATAATTTTTTTTAATTAACACTCTGTGGATAGCTTTTGATCCCACAAAAAGTGAACCTATTTGTTTAGGTTTAATGGTATTTTTGTAATTTTACAGAGTAAAAAATTATCCACAATGTGCTAATTGAGAAAAAAAAATATAAAATATTACATGGAAAAAATTGAAATAACGAGAAATGTAAGTGGAGTTTACCTTTATTTAAATTGTTTATATTAATAATTATATCATTAGCAATTAAAATATTAAGACGATTGAGTAAATGTGACACATGCTAGGATTATATATATATTTCTTATCAATACTATTAGTCATAATCATGAACTTAGGACTAAGGATTAAATATTTGGGTCTAAGAGGAAGGAGTATTAACTACTACCACAAACAAAAATTCTTTTAAAACAAGACAAAAAAATTAATTATTATAACTTGTTTAATAAACAGAAGACACTAAAAGACCTAGTGCTTATTGTTGTCATTACTTTTGTAAATTAGAAAAGAAAGCTCACTTTGCCAGAGATTCGTATCTGGCAGAATCATATTCATAGAAAGTTAAATTAACTTAGTAATATCTCCTTTTTTCCAAAGAATTATATTAATTAACATATATACATGTAAGTAAAGTAGATATGGATAAACCCATAAAGGAATTAGAAAGAGTTCCCCCTTAGTATATAATCTAGCTGGTCAATGAAGGAAAAAAAATGAAAAAGTAAATTTGGTTGACTGAAAAAATACAATATATATATATATATATATATATATATTCTTTTACTAATAAAAATTAATGGGCATAAAGCACTGCAAAAGCAATTCATTCCTCTATTATATATATATATATATATATTATACACTATCAAGAGCTATAAGGGGGGATTGGGAATTCTAGTTTTGACACCAACCTTTCTAATACAAAATTAATTTCGTAAAAAACCCAACAAAAATTCATCAAAATATTTGGATGAAAAATTAATGTATTTTTTTAATATATATATATAAAAGTATAGACTGTTAGGTTAAACTTACATTGTCGGTGTAAAAATTGACAAATGAGAAAAGATTTATGCTGACCAATTATTCAAAGCCATATTGGAAGGAAACAAACACATTTTCTACTAGCTAGTTTGTGGCTTTCGATTATGGAATATAGTTTTGGATATAGACATTCACTAACCTATAGACCTTAGTTTTTTTCCTTTTTTTTTGGGACTTTGGTGTTGATGCCATTCCCATCTTTATACATCATATAACCATGACGTTGTCAGCTGGACGGAAGGATATTTCTTTCCACCAAACAAAACTTCTCTAGAAGGGAACTAGTTTTTATCCCATGTAATCTAACACTGTATTTCTATATTTTTTTTTGCTGAGGGGGGTTGTGGTGGATAAGTTTATCCTGTTCTTCTTTCGCACTACAGTGAGTCAACAAAGTAAACCTTTTCCCCACTATAAAACGAGGTACCAGGCATAGCTTTTTCTGCCACAAATCATCTCTTAATTTCCCTCTCTTTTTAGCATAAACATAGTATCTCTTTCGCTATTCTGTGTTGCTATTTTTTTGCTGCTTTTGTTTGCTAGAGAGGCTGTAGTGAGTGAAGATGGTTCTGGAGCAGAGAAAAGGAAAAGAAATGAGAGATGTTGGTGATGAAGAGAAATGGGTTTATGATTCTTCTGTGGATCATAAAGGAAGAGTTCCACTTCGAGCTTCCACCGGTGTTTGGAAAGCCTCCCTCTTCATTATCGGTAAGGAATAAACCGAAAGAAAACCTCCCCCCCACTATCATATATATCGTTTCATGCCATAATATAAAAAAAATAGGACAGCCATGAGGATTTGATTCTTTTGTGTCTTATCCATCCTTTGGTTGCCAAGACAAGGCAAAGGAATTAAAAGTCATTTCAAGAATTTTCTTTTCTTTTTTCCTGTTGCTGCTTCTCCTTGGGGGGTGTTTCATTGCTTTAACCTAAACCATTGACAGTTTGCTTTGGCAATGCTACAAATCCCAATCCTCTTGCCTCCATTTTCTTACAATTAAGCAGTTCTTTTTCATCTCACTTCATCTTTTCTGAAGAGTTAAGGTTGTCTTTAACCGCTTCTTGCTTTACCGTAAATTTTTGTGCTAAGCTTGGATTTAATGCTAAGGCATGAAATTACCCCCTTGCTTTTGCTTACATGTGAAAACCAGTGTTTGTGTCCAGATCCTAATTAAGAACCCTGGGTGTCACTTTTGGAGTGTAATAACTTGCCAATAATCTTTAATTATAGGTAAAATAACAGTAACTTGTTTGGGTAGATGTAATGAAAATCTGAGAATTCATCATGTGCATGGTATAGAGGAAAATTATCATCTTACATCATTTATGATATGATTTCATTTTCTCTTTTTCTTTCTTGAACATGCATAATGAGTGAAAGTTTCAGTAGGTGATATTTGTATATATCACACCTATTCCATTTTTTGTCCTCGCATTTCTTGTTTGTCCTTGTTCACTATGACTGTGAATATACAGTCATATGTTCTAGTTAAGAAGTTTCCAAACAAATCATTTGATTAATAGTAATCGGTAAAGGGTAGAGAGAGCATGCATGATCATAAACCATGATGATAATTTCTTTGAAGTCCTTGATGAAATTAGAGAACATATGTATGTTCAAATTCAGGTATATGCTATAGTAGCTAGCCAGGGTGGATAAAATGGAATAGAAAACCAAATATAGGTATAAACCGTCATTGATATTTAGCATATCAAGTAGCAGTAAGAAAGTCTGTTTCACATGATTCCCATCCATGCGGTCCTTGTGACAAACAGAAGAATATTTTTGCAAGTTTTCAAGTTGGGCAAAAGAAATGGTAGCCATACATCAGCTTATGGAAATAGTGTCAAATATACGTAGTAAGATACCAAAGGTGGAAGGTGGGGGAGCCACTGCAGCACTGCTGCCATTCTAGTATTCTGCTGACCACACAGAAGCAAAGACGAAGGTCATGTACAGAGCTTGCATGAATACTCTTTAGGATCAGTGAAAGTGCCACAAATAAAAATTTTCTTGGACTTGCTGCCTTCGTTCCGCAAATGGGTCTCCTGTTTTGAACTGCCCTCTATAAATTTGACATTCCAACACTTTTGTTTTGGTTTTCCCTCTTTGCTTGAGAGTTGGGGTTTGATTTAAGCACAGTGCAAATTTGATATAATTGGTTCTTCAGTATGTGTAATTAAGTCCACGTTAAGAAAACTAATAGTAGAATTGTAGAAAAGGCCCTACTGCTTTTTCTGCAGTCAAAGGGCAGCCTTTAATTTGCAACAAGAACAAATGCCTAAGGTCCACAGCAACAGCTCAAACCATAGCAGGTCAATAAGGGGGAAAGAACATGCATGTCCCAGATTATAGAATAGTCTTTATCACAATTATTTTGACACTGATTTGCATTCTGATTTCAACCCAAATAAACATTTAGTAATAGTTACTGATTCATTGAACCAGATGATAACAAGTACTACCTTTCTTCCCTGACTAATTCTACATTAAAAAGGTAAAACTTTTTTTAATCTTATGTGATATTGATTTCAGCAATCGAGTTCAGTGAAAGGTTGAGTTACTTTGGGATAGCGACAAGTTTGATCATTTACCTGACCAAGGTGATCCACCAAGACCTCAAGACAGCAGCAAGGAGCGTCAACTACTGGGCTGGGGTCACGACACTGATGCCACTACTTGGAGGGTTCATTGCTGATGCATACTTGGGCCGGTTCTCGACGGTTCTGGTTTCATGCATCGCCTACCTTTTGGTAATGTCATTCACGGTTATATTCCACTCTAGAAACAGCATTGCTTCAGTTTATTTTTGTCCTTAAGACCAAGAGTAACATCTGATAAGTTCAAAGCTACCATCAAGAAGATATATTATAAGTCGAAGTTAAAATCCTACTTTAGACAGTTTTGATGGAGGACTTAGTCTGAATAGGCCCATTGAACAATTGGGTTTGATGGAGGACTTGTTTATTCAACAATCACATGAAAAGCTGACCCCATGGGCTATGCCTAGCCCATAGAAATTCATCATCGAAATTCTGTTCTTTTTCGATGAATTCTTCCGTTTACAATATTCAGAAGCAGTGTTTGAAAATTTGCTTATTAACTAATCTTTCATTGGGAAAAAAAAAACAGGGTTTGCTTCTCTTGACAATGTCCTGGTTTGTGCCAAGCTTAAAGGCCTGCGATGCTGATGTGTGTGATGAGCCTAGGAAGATTCATGAAGTGGTCTTCTTCCTTGCCATATACTTGGTCTCCATTGGAACAGGAGGCCATAAACCTTCATTGGAGAGCTTTGGAGCTGATCAGTTTGACGATGATCACTCTGAAGAGAGGAAGAAGAAGATGTCCTTCTTCAACTGGTGGAACTTTGGCCTTTGCTGTGGACTCTTATTCGGCGTCACTGTGGTTGTTTACGTGCAAGACCATGTCAACTGGGGGGCTGCAGATATTATTCTGGCCTTAGTTATGGCTTGGTCGCTGTTGATCTTCATTATTGGACGGCCATATTACCGTTACAGGGTGCCATCAGGAAGCCCATTGACGCCAATGCTACAGGTTCTTGTAGCTGCCATTTCCAAAAGAAAACTGCCTCACCCATCCAATCCTGCAGACTTGTACGAGGTTCCCAAGTCACAGAAGGCTCAGGGGAGGCTTTTGTGCCACACCAAGAAACTTAAGTAGGATAGATACTTTGTCTTTAATATTGATAATAGAATTCCCCTCCAATTTCTAATTAATGCTGTGCCTTTCAGGTTCCTTGACAGAGCTGCCATTATTGAAGACAATGAAAATTCAATTGACAAACAGAATCCCTGGAGACTTGCAACTGTTACCAAGGTTGAGGAGATGAAGCTTGTTCTGAACATGATTCCCATATGGCTAGCTACCTTACCTTTCGGAATTTGTGTAGCACAAGCTTCCACATTCTTCATCAAACAAGGGGCCACTATGAACCGAAACATTGGCAATTTCGTGATTCCGCCAGCCTCGATCTTCTCTCTAGCAGCCATTGGCATGATAATCTCCGTAACCATCTATGAAAAGGTCCTCGTACCAGCACTCAGGAAAACAAAAGGGAACGAACGAGGCATCAAAATCCTCCAGAGAATTGGTATAGGAATGGCTTTCTCAGTAGCTACAATGGTAGTTGCAGCCCTGGTCGAGAGAAAGAGATTGGCTGCTGTGAAAAAGGACCCGGTACATGGCTCCCTCTCCATGAGTGTGTTCTGGTTAGCACCACAGTTCGTCATCATCGGTGCTGGAGACGGGTTCGCTCTGGTCGGCCTGCAAGAGTACTTTTATGACCAAGTTCCAGATTCTATGAGAAGCTTAGGCATTGCATTTTACCTGAGCGTGATTGGAGCTGCAAACTTCCTTAGCAGCCTGCTGATAACACTTGTTGATCACGTCACAGAGAAAGGAGGGAAGAGCTGGTTTGGCAAGGATTTGAACAGCAGCCGCTTAGACAATTTCTACTGGCTGTTAGCAATCATGACCATGGCCAACCTGTGCGTCTATATGTTCCTGGCAAAGCGTTACTCCTACAAAAACATCCAGAGTTTGGCTGTAGCTAATTGCAATGAAGAAGATGATAATGCTGGATCAATGGCCTGATATTAATTATAACTCGTTGAGCTTATATAAATAAGCTAATTAATGCTATTTTTTAGCATTTCCTAGAGTAAGTTAGTGTTCAAGTAAGGTAAATTAGTAATATATTTTAGCATATTACTGGTCTCTCATTTGATGTCATTTTCATAATTTAATTTACACCATGTGTTCAATTTAACATTATTAACTAAAAATCTTAAATCATAAACACTATATTTTAATAATAAAAATAAATAATCTACCAGAAAAAGTGACATGTTAATATAAAAAATTTACATGAAAGAAACACTAAGTAGTACTAGCCTGTTTCAAGCCATGGACATCTTGTTTCAAACCAACCTAACGAATCATGGAGGACATATTGATGAAGGTTTGAAGAAACTGCTTGTGACCGTTATCGTAGAGGTTGATGTTTAGGTACATTGACCTCGTAGAAAGCTGTAAAGTGCCCTTTTGCTCGACATTATCAGTGGGCAACCCCATGCTAACAACAAGTGGGTGAAGGTGGGGTCTTTGCCAAAACTAGGAAGGACTTGGCCATAGATCAAAAGGGCATTTTCCATTTCCTTGACCAAAAGTAACTCAGCCAGAAGAAAGAAAAGGGAAAGAAAGAAGAAAAGTAACTAAAAATCTAATCTTTAAGAATTTGGGACAAAGGGAGAAAATTCTGAATTGAATTCTTGTTGCCATGTTAATGAAGTTTCATAAATTTAGGTTTGGTCCCCCTTCTTCCCTCAAGTGACGGATTGCTTTTGTTTCAACTTTACTTTTTATTTCCTCTTCAATAATTGAATTTTTTTTTTTCACTTTTAATTAAACCCAACATTGCATATTAATTTCTCGTTTCATATGTGATACCAAAGACTAGAAGACGCGAATCCGTATTTACATCAACAGACACCATAAATAAGTATTTTATAACATTAAGTATAGACAACATTGCATAGTAATTTTGGACCGTTATTGTTATTTTAAAATGCCTTTTTTTTAATCCGAATCAATAGGATAAGAATAAAACAAAGATAATTGACAAAAAATAAATGATGGATCATTTCATTTGGATTTGGACAAGAAATAGTACATTTGTATATAAACAATTCAAAGTTTTAAGGCTTGGAATGCTAATACGATTTGCACATCTTTGCAATATTTGTTAAAAATAAATTAAAAAAAAACAGTAATGGTTTAAAAAAATTAAACAATTTTAGGAACCACACGAACCCAGCGTGCGACACTTGGCACGCCCTGGTTAACTGCAAATACCATATAATAACCCGGGGGAGCAACCGCTCCACTAGGCGGCGCCGTACACTTAATCCTATACCGACCGTCTTCTGGAACCGACGGTGCAACGTTAAGTTTGACCAACCTTTGACCCTGCGAAAACGAATGTGTGGCAAAAGGCGCGCTGGCGAAATTAACCTCCACAATTCCCACAACCGGCAACGAAACCGACACAAAAACATCGAACGCCTCGCCGTAGCGTACCGTTTCCGGAATTCCCTCGATTACGGGTCGGATATTGGCCCGATCGGGAGATAAATACTCCGGCCAAAATGCTTCGAGCCTCAGTTCGGTCGGCAATTCAACGGCGAATTTATAAAAGTAATGCGGGTTACTACCCGCTATTAAAACCCGCCCATCAGGTAACAAGTTGGCGGTTGAATGGTACATTCTGGGAACCTTTCCCGGGTTCAAAGTCATGAAACGTAAACCAGCCGGTTGATCGGGTCGGTAAAGAAGCGGATATAAACACGGGTTGGAAGCCATCTCGAAACCTTGGGTCCCGGCTTGAGCTCCATTGATGATCAGCGAATCACCTGTCGGAAGCATCACCATATCTCCCATGATCCTCCCGAATGGCATATCCTCCATTTCCCAACCCGGCTTTGGATCAGTTGCTACAATTCGCCCACAGCTGCCGTGCGCTGGAGTATCGGTACTCCTCTCGATGAAAGCCCCGTATTGGGCTCCACCGCAGATAACAATCACAGCCGTTGAAAAATCACCTTCGAGAGCTAACATCACCGACGACCCAGCTGAGGGATAATTCCGCGGGCCCCCCGATAACGCTGGGTAATCCCGAATTACTTTATTGACCTCGTGGTCATACATTACTGCTTTGTTATTGGCGAAGATGAAAAGGTGACCGTTGGGAAGGAGGTGGACGTAAGGGTACAAATTGTCCATTTGCTTATCTTCCACGTCTGCAAGGAATTTCAGTTCAATGGCGCCGTTTTTCCTCGGTGGAAAATACTCAACGGTATTCGTTCCTCTCCCTCCGACGATGATTACAGTTCCGTCCGGCAAGATTTGGTTCGTTGCATACCATCTGCCGTTAACTAACTCCACGTCTCTGAGCTCCACCCAATCGCAGAACCCGGTGGGTTCACACGGTTCCAATTTCCGGATCTTTTTAAACCCGTCCAAGTCTCCTCCAGTCTGTAGAAGTGTCCCGTCGGGGAGGAACTGACCCGAGGAGCACCAAGTGTCGGTGAGAATCATCAACGGTCGGATGTGGTTGGTTTGCGGATCGAAAACGACGGAGTGAGCGTAACAGTCCTTTTTGAGGATAACGTCTGTCGGGTCGATACGGCAGTGGCCTTTGGGTAGCATTTTACGAGATGGTCCGATGTTGGTCCGGTCCAAAAGAACCACCGTATTGAAACGAGTAACCGCCGTGTGCATGGAGGCTATGCCAGCGTTCGGGACCAGGAGTTCCCACGTGCCGGGAAGCTGAGCCCTTACGGCTACCAGAGTCGTGAAAATTAAGACCTGCAGAAGCCATCGAGAAGAAGAAGAAGAGTTCTCCATTACAAACGAAAAGAGAGAGAGAGAGAGAGAGTGAGATGGTGGACACTGGAGACGAAAAGACACTACTTTAAAACGAGCTCGAGAGTACAGAGTGCGGGAACGTTCAGTGTAAGAAAATAAAAGCCAGCCGTCCGATCGAGGGGAATCTGTTCTGCATGTGGGAGTTATGGTTCACTGAATTCAACGGTAACGTTCGTAACAATGGGACCTTAAAAGCCGCTGAACTTTGACACGTAAGCAGTCGTTGTCGGGGTTAATTTTCCTTTGCTTACTGACGAAAGCTTGAAATTTGGAAGCATGGGGGATAAGAGCACGTGGTGGATCAACATCTTCGATCGTGTAGTTTTTGTTGTGTATAATGGACTGATGTTCTTACCCAACATACGCAAGGAGGCAGGCAGGAGCGTCCTATCTTTACGTGTTTCTTACGTTTTGGCAAGTGGATTAAGATTCTGAGGCAGGCTTCGACTTCGAATCGGATAAGTAAATAACAATGGCGGCCGTACCAACTTGGAAAGCTTAATTAGCCCTTAATTCCGAATGATTTAAGTGAAGAAATTGATGTACAAAACCATGGGATTTTGCTTGCAGCCTAGCACCTTTTACCGTCCGTCGGAAAGTACATTAGACTCGGTGCTTTTACTGTCAGTATGGCAGACTTATTTTGTCAAAGGTGATTCCCAATTGTTAAATTATTGATTTACTAATTTTTTTATCGAATAAGAATCTTTACCTTATTAATGAAATTGAAATGCTAATTCTTTTAACCCTAAACATAGCATTAATACGAGTAGGAGGTAAGAAACGAAGTACAATCACGAGACAGTAGAATGCTGTTCATGTACAATAACGAAACATGTTACGAACATATGTGCTTTAGTTCAGAGTGCTTTCAATTTCTTCGGTGCATCAATGCTTAACTCAATCATTGAGGTTTTGGTTCTAATTGCTAGTAGCTAGAAGCTAGTTGGTAGTTGCTACAACACAATGCCCGCAATTAAATTGACTGACTTGGTCATAGCGAGTGGGTTTAATAGTTTTATATGGTTATTTGGTGACACCTTCTCAGCGTAAACGTAAATACTCTTCATCATGATTAACAGCACGAATAGACTGTTTCTTCCATTATGCAAAAGGAAGTCTCCGAGACCCTTTTCCTGAAAAAACTTTGTTCTCGAATCTAATTATACAGCCCCCCAACAGTCTTGCTTTCACTTTGCTGGTGAAAGTTAATTCGTTGATGTCTTTTCCATCTAAACTCCTGCCTTAATGGCCTATGGGTGTGTCAGTTCTAAGCGACTGCTGCTGGACCCCTGATCGCCAAGGATATACATGAATATGAGCTCTCAATATGTCAGCATCAGCAGCAGTCAAATGGATCGAAAGTGCACGAACATGGCCCGGGCTAGAATTTCACCATACTGCCAAAGATGTCACCTTCCATAGATGGCGATGGTGACTAGAGAGTTTTGTTTCCAGTTCTTTCTCTCACATGGAACTGCCAAAAGTTACAGAGAATGTTCTGTGAATTTGATCTGGGTAGGTTTAATGCTTAACGGTGAAGTAGATAACTAGTTGTTGTTCATTTGAGATGTTTTCTTTGTATATTGACGACAATTATCAGGAAGAGGACGCCAAGGACAACCTGGCTCTTTTCTAGCCAAGCTTATATTCAGACTACCCTTATCTGTCAAAGCAGGTGTGGCTGTCGGTGACACCCTTGTGTCTAATTAGGTGTTCCTTATTGTTAAGTTTATCATTGCCCATTGATTAAAACTTTAACAACTAAGCTAATATCTCTTTGGAATTCAGATTATGTATATTTTTTGTAGTGGCAAATATGAAGTTAGGGAATAACGGAATAATGTAACAAAAATCATTCAAAATTTTACACAATTAATAGAACAAAGAACGAAAAAAATCAAACACTCGTAAAAATATAAGAAATTTACGTAATTGAGGTTTTTAATGGCCTACTTCATGACAGACAAAGATTCATTATCAAAAATCAAGAGAAACCTTTGTCCCACTTAAACGTAGATCTTTTTCTCGATTTAGACTCTCACAAGACTAGTTTAATCATATTCTTTATTGAAGATTAAGTGTAAGAGTCTTATCTTAATCTACTTAGAATTCAAGACGGTGTTGACATTTTCGTATGAAAAAAAAGTTTATCCTACCTAATTAAGGTAATGGGTGATTTTGATTTTTGAGATGGAAGTTTTGTTTGAAGTAAGATGATTGAATTTAAAGATTCTGGTCTCAATAGAACTTTCACATGTCTCTTCTCCACCCACATTAATGGATTACTGGTTAAAACAAATTAGGGGACTTTTTTCCATGAGCCTTTCATTATGTAGCGTTTCTTTTTCCATGAATAGAGGTAAAGACAATATGATATTGCTGAACTTGGAAGTTTTGTTTGAAGCAAGAAGATTGAATTGAAAGATTTTGGTCTCAATAGAACTTTGATATGTCTCTTCTCCACCCACATTAATGTGTTACTGGTTCAAAAAATTAGGGAACTTTTTTTCCATGAGCCTTTCATTAAGTAACATTTCTTTTTCCATGAATAAAGGTAAAGACAATATGATATTGCTGAACTTTATTGGAATCGTGAGTGGAAAGCGAAAATGAGTGAGAATGAGAGCTAGAGCCTAAAGAAGATGCTCTTTATACATGCCCAGGACGAATAAGAGCTAATTTAATTATATACTCCAATTCTTTTTCTTTTATATAATTAGCTGCAGGAATCATATCTTTGGTATGGTTGGTAGGGATTGGGCATGAGTGGCCATGGTTCTGCTGGAACAGGGATAAAGTAACATCACAGCCACAACCCTTTCCAAAAAGATGAGGAAAAGTCTGACATAATGTATGTACAGTGATGGTATAATATAGGCCCCAGTTCAAAGAAAACATTCTCGTAGGACTTTGTGTGACAAACGTATCAGAAAAATAGAGATGATGTTTCGATTTCATATTAAGTAAATAAGGGAATCATAGAAAGTTTAAAAACGTGACACTATATATCTTAATGGATTAACTTTTTAAAAGAAAAGATAATGATCTTGAAATTAGGATGAACTTGACTTAAACTCGTTCCATGTCCAATACTTTTTAAAGAAGAGACAAACAGGATGGTCGATGGTGACCAATACCTCATTGATTGGGAAGGGGAAAATATTTCATCAAACATTTAAAAAGAAAGTGTTTCAATTCCATATCGACAAGTAAAAAAAATCATGACAAGTTTATAAATGCAAACGTTATGCGATTCAACAAATTAATTCTTTGAAAAAAAGATATCGGTTTTGTGACACTGGAACATGCATGGGGCATTGCTTCGAGTTCCTCAAGACCAAGCTAATTAGTAAGATAAATTGATTGTCATATGATTATTTGTAAAACCATTTGTGATTTCTGATCTGCTGTAGCCATCTACTTTGAATTCATCAACACTGCAGATGCATGTTAATTTTACCTGCTGGCAAAACCAATGTCCCAGGTTGCAGCAAACGCAATACTGTAGGCACAGTTTGGATAGAGATTATAAGATTTGAGTAACAAAATGACGAAAACAAGTATGGACAAGGGCCGAATGTAACCGGGCCTGCTCATACCATGCTTAAATTTATCAGCACCATTTGACCATAAAATCTTCAAAAGTGATGAGAACATCAGCAGGATTTTTTGAGCAAACTAAACAGGTATAGTTTTGCAGGAAGATAAGCTTTGGTTATTCACTAGCAGCAGAGCAGAAGAACTCCTAAAAGGCAAGCTTTGGTTATTCACTAGCAGCAGAGCAGAAGAACTCCTAAAAGGCTAAGTTACAAGGAGCAGGAACGTAAACTTTAATAATTCACAAGCACCTTGCAAAAACTCTGTTATAAAGCTGGCAATAGGGTTTAGCACATGCTTGCCACAGTTAATGGGCGCTGTTGTTATGGACTTGCTTGAGAGTCGAAGGGCCTTCAGGTCCCAGAATCTGTAGTGTAAGTTTTACAGATCCAGTTTCCAAAATTTATGAGAAGTGTCCTTGTGTCATGGAAGTGGGCTTCAACCCTACCAACCAACCTATTCACTTTAAACTTCTGGGTTGGATTATGGCAAGCCTGGCAGGCTTGTGCGCCTAGCTCATAAGCCTGGTGAAACCTAGCTGATGTAATGGGTGACAGGTTCCAGAATCACATGGGTGAGTTGAAACCCAACCTGGAAAAGACTAGCATTAGACCAAGTCCAAACCTGCGTCGCCCAAAATAGATTCTAGATCAAATTATATGGATTTTTCTTTTACGATCGATATTATACGTACAAATAAAAATTACATTAAAACTCAATATATTTGACATTCAAGAAAAAATCAAGTTAGTAAGTAATAAGAGGACAAAAGGACATTTTTAACTTGGAATTTCTTCTGGATAATTAAGCGTATGTCTGGCTGCCAATTAGGCTATAGTTCCACTTAATTTGAGAGGCTTAGAATTAATCACAAAGTCGGTGAGGATAAACCATTCAATTTCTGTCTTAAGAAACTTCATTTATCATGATAATTGAAGATGGAAAACACTTTTTCCATAACTCTTTGACTGGAAACAGTTGCATGTGTTTCAAACACCTTGATTTATAGTGCTTCCAGCTGCACAACAATTATTTACTCTCTTTAAACATATCCGAGGGAGCTACCCCTTTCTGGGTCCATGTGAGAATTTCTCTATTTGCCTCCACTAGAATAGCATGCATTAAATGACATGCAACATGTTGTAAATATTGTCTGTGCTCCCTGCTCTCATTGTAGGTAGTTGAGGATCAATCACTTTTCTCTCCTTAATGGCTTGATTATCCAGGGAAAAAAAGCCCTACATTATTGCATCTGATGCTGTGTATATCTTCCTGATTTGATGCTAAGCATTAGAAAAACAAAAAAATTCTTCTTTACAGTGTCAGATTTTCTTCTTCTCCAAGCGATTAAGGGCCCGATTAGCAACCAATTAGCTAGACTTCACTTTAAGTAACATTATTTTATATCTGATAACTAAAGAGATGGTACTAGATTGTCTGATAAATAAAATATGAGTAGATACTTAAGCACTTCACCTTTTATTTACAATTCATCAACCCTTCTTTGGTTGTCTATTTAAGGAAAAAAACCTAGGATATATGCATCAGAAATCTAGTTTACTACAGTAAGAATGAAACTCTTGAGAGACAAAGATGACCCAGTTACCAAGCAGGACATGGTAGAGAAAGAGATACCATGATTCTGAAGGATGCATGATGACAAACTACGCCAACAGCGGAAGTAAAGAGTTTTGATAGATTGAGGTGAGCTGGACAGCCCATTCAAGTTACGGAAAAAGTTTGAAGGAAATTGCTGTAGTCCGTCATAGTCATCACCACCAAAGTCCACAATGTTTTTTAAACTTTTCGAAGCTTTCTTGATTTTATGCTCCGAACCAATGTAATGACTCCAAAGAGTAAGTTTAGTGTTTTCTGTCAAGAGGCTGCGACCCATTTGGTCACCCGATGTTCAGTTGCTGGCTGGCAGTCTTTATCAGTGTAGTGAAATCCAGGTCCATTGGTTTGCAAACAACCAAATATCAATTTGTAGCCTGTCTTTTGCTTTCCGCTGTTAATCAAAAGAATTCAAACTATGGGTTTAATCCTTTCTTATCTAAAAGCCCCCAACAGGAGGAGGGAAAATGTAAGGGATCAGGAAAAGATTGATTCGTTCTGTTAGTTGAAGAAATCTAGGGAGGGGTCATTAAATCGATGAATGGAAGTCTCTTTCAGGTTTTCATCAAATAGTGGTTCCGAATATGCTCTAAGGGCCAGAGTTAACTTTGCAGGGCTGGTTGCACTTAGTTATTTTTTTAATGTCGTACTTGTAAAAGGAAAGGGAATGGGGGAAAACAGTCATGGGAAGTAACTGGTAAATAGGTAAATCTTTCTTTCCAGGAAATTGTAATTGATGGCCCCAAAAGGCAAGGAAAAGGCCCGAACAGTTTCTTTTGTTTCACTGCATGAAACCAAGACAAGAACTTATATTGGTTTCTTCCATAATTGCCAAATTTAACTGTATTCACATGACTCTAAAGTCTAAATAGTACTACGTTCAAAGTTTTATGTATATTTAGTTTAACTAATAGAGTCTAAATACCTTTAGTTCAACCATGTATATATTATTAATAATTGATTTTTCGATCGATTATTTTGTTTAGACCGATTAATGGTCCTTCTATATATTATAAGACATGAGCTTATGTACCTTTTTCTGGTTAATCTACACAATTGGAGACATGTAGGTTATGAATCCAATCTCTTATCTAAGGTACAAACCTTCCAATTAAGAGTTGAAAAACGCATTTGCCTAATCTCACGAATTCAATAAATAAGCAGGCTTTCTTCAAGAGGGTGCTTATTGCTTGAGCAATGAGGACTGAATCATGTGAATTCCACACGAGAAATCTCATAGAATTAAAGGATATCGTACTAATACCTCACAAGAGAACAAAAACGTGTCTCTTACAAAGCATTTTCCTGTGTCTGGCAATCACTTTCACAAGCCAGCTTGAGTTTAGAAAACGTATTTAGCAGATGAGAAAAAATCCAACAGGCGGTAGACCTGCAGTCACAGCGGGGGCCGCCAAACAGTAGATACTGTGTTAGGCTGATAGCAACAGTCTCTGAAACATGGTGTGGGGGTGTGGATGGATCAGGTTTGAACACCAAGTTCGAGGAGAGGGGGGGGGGGGGGGGGGGAGAGAGTTGAGCATCGGACGGTGCTGAGCTGAGGAGAAAGTACTCGTTGGCAGAACTCAACCAGAGCTTTCTTTTTGTATTTAATTTTTCTGAAACAAAGGGGGTTTTTATTGCTCCCACAGGAGTTTGTCCATGGTGCTGGTACTCCAACACGGGAAAAGGGAAAGAAAGGGATCCCCTCTCCCTTCACGCAACTGCTGACGCCATTGCAGTCCCCTTGCTTTTTACGTCCCTTTCCTCGTGATTTCCAAAACACAAAAACGACAAATCCTCAATGCTTTCTGTATAAAGAAATATGTTCCAAGACTTGTTAGTTAATGCATGCAATGCAAGCACTTGGGGATTGCTTCAAATTAACAGGGTCATTTGCAGAAGGAAAATCCCATTTCGTCCAGCGACGGCAGACTTTGGTGGGATTTTGCTTGCTTTTTCCCCGTCCTCTCGCATCAATCTCAACTCAACTCAAGCAAAAGATTTGGTGTGTTTGATTGCATGGTTGTACTAACAAACTAAAAATTAGACGAAAAAGAAGGCTTTTCGAAGCCCACAAAAGAGAACGTTAGCATGACGATTGTCACCTGAGAGAACAGAACCCAAGGCTCTATGCCCGTCTATCTAATCTATCAACACAAACCAAAACAGTAGATCAGTAGTAGTAGTACTAGTAGTGTTAGTGTTAGGAGAAGAAGCATAAGTCTCGCTTCTCTTGTCGGAACACTTGCCACGTGCACCTTCCTCAACTCCACCTCCTTTTCATATCACTATCCCAAATTCTATTTTTGGGTTGGGATTCAATTTTTAGGTGTCGTATAGATTTAGATTTTTTTATTGAATTAGTAATCGAATTTGGGTATTTAGTGATAATTTTAAATATAACTTGTATAATGTATGAATTAATGAATTTTAATAAAATTCAATTTAACCGATATCTTACTCATTATTACTTCATCAAATTTTATCGATTTTATTTGCTAGCTCTTTCTCTTCTCCATTGGTTTATGTCGTGTGAGGAAGAAAAATTAGAAAGAAATATGAAAGGACTCATTTAATGAATATCTTACTCGTTGTTACTTTTGTTAAAGCTTTTTTCTTTAATTATAGGGTTTTTTTCATGAAGTTTTTTAGTTATGGAGCGATCGGATTATAATATTATATTTTTTAATATCTTCTGATTGTTTTTTAATTTTGTAATCTAATACGTATTATTAGTTATAAGTAATTGATAGAACATAAAATTGTTATTGGTAGGGAAAAAAAGAAAATAATAAACAAAATTATTTCAATAAACTAAAGAGAGACAAGAATAACAAAAAGAAAGGTTATTATGTGAGTAAGTATTATAATTGGACAACATTTGTAGTATTCATAAAATCAAGATTTTACATGAGTGATGATGAAAGAATAATTATATAAAAATAAAATTTTATTTTATATATATAATAATAAAATAATTAAAAATTGAGAATTGATAATTGTCATTTTATCATCTATCATCATCATTTTTAATTTGAAGTGACTCAACACTAAATTATTGACGAACAGAATTAACATTTATATTTGACACAATATTAGTTTATAAATATATATAATTAATAAATAAAATATTGTCATATCATTTGATATTTCACAATTAAATGATAATATATAGATGTTATATATTAACAACACTTAAAAAGAAAAATGATGTGGTTGATATAAAAAAGCTTTACAGTGCAGCCCTTTGTCTTACTGGCGCACAAAGTGTAGATTCCGCACCTTTGTTAACGACGATGCAGAAAGCAGCAATCGTATTGTACAAGGTAAAATTCTTGGCTGATAAAATCCTCTACGAGTTAACATCTCATTAGCCAAGCATTAGAGCTCCAACTTGGCTGATAGAACATCTCAACCCAGTACTGTATAATGTGAACCTATTAACCACACATGAATGTAAGAACCTAACCTCGTTCCCTAGCATGATGTCACAGCCGCTGTGGTCTGCGGCCAGCTTTCCCCTCCATGTTCATCAACAGATTTAATCAGGAACGATCAAAATCTAGCATGAGTTTCCATAAAAGAACAGGAATCCAAATAAGTACAGATACGATTGGGAACATCAAATTAATACAGGTACGATTCGGAACAGCAAATCCCCATGATGTTCAACTATCAGAGGAGTACTTCACCAAGAGTAGGTTTGCCATTAATTTCGAGAGTAAATCGGGTAGGCCTTTCTCCTTTCATCGATGGGTGGAAAAATAAGGAGAGTAAACCTTTATTAACCTTTATTTTTGTTGACCAAAATTTTCTGCCATGCAAATGCACCACCTCCTCCTCCTCCTGCTGCTTCACTTTTTTATTTTTATTTTTCCCCTATTTGTTCGAATGATCCACAGCCCCTTCTTTAATTTCGGTTAAGCGACGCCATTGATGAAAAATCTATCGAACCTTGCCAGAATGCTTTTAATTTTTATCCAGCAAACCTCTCTGTGGTCCACCTATAGTGTCCTTTCAGAGAGGATAAATGACAAAGGCGTACGCTGTGCAATCAGAGTTCTTGCGGTTTCCAATTTTCAGTCTCTGAAACTTCATTCAATATCTCAAGTTTCTTCATTTTTTATATATCAAAATTCCAACCCTCATGCTGATCAAAGGGTTGTTTAATTTGCCAAGGAAATGACCAAGTTTTTATCAACAACCAAGGTTAGATTTTGGGTTATTATAAGAATAAAGCTTCCACTATCCTACCAGTACGACCTCTTTCAAGAACCCTCTTAAAGATTGTGTTTCAATTTTAGAAACAGCGTTTCAATTTTATTAAACGATGTTGTTGAAATTCCATTTTATCAAGTTAATGGGTTTAGTTCAATAGCACTTAAATTAATGCCCGTGATTAATTAATCTGGCCTTTTAAATCAAGGAATAATTAAGAGCATTTAGTAAAAATGGAGGAATCCTAAATCCAGAGAGGTGCACGAACAAAATGTGCTGCAAATGTTCATGTTGGTAGAGCAAAAGTTTGGTGGCCATTACCTTCAAAGGACAGAAACTCGCCAAACTTTTGCAAAAATAATTAATGGTCTCATCTCGTGAACCTTGTCCTTGAAATTAACCCAATTACATTTCTTTTAATTCAAAAGCCTATAATAATAGTATTATGTCATGGTCACCTATTAGATTGCTTCAAGGAATCATTGCATGCAAAAAGAAGAATAAAACTAAGCAAAACAAAATAAAAGGGCTTTTGATTCAATGATTTAATTTCTCATTTAACATTTTCCTTCGAAATTGAAAAAAGAAGAAGGATTAAATCGTGAAGAACTTTTATTAAATTCTAAAAAAAATTGAGTCCCCAAATATATACATAAATAAATAAATAAATTCTAACTATTTAATCTGAATAGAATAAAGCTTAAATCATCTCTCTAAAAATTTAGAGAATTAATTATCTATCTCTTAACTCATCAAAATCATGAAAAATTTACATTATTGGAACTCAGAGTCAGGGAATAATTTTTATTTTCGTAAAAGATTATATTATTAATTTTATTCAATGCAATTATTAAAATATTTTTAATTTAAAATTAACCTATTTGTTTACATTCCGAGATATTTTTATAATTTTACTCCATAATCGTATTAAAAAAATTTAAACAGCAGAGAGTGTAATTGAAGCTTATCCTAAAATTATTACTTACATTATTATACACTATGATAAGACACTTGATTTTACGTAATGAAGTCATTCATCACTTACTTATAATCTACTAGTAATATATAGTGTTAGTGTCACATAGGCACTTTTATTTTGTTCTTCTCTTTATTATAAATAAATCTCTATTTTTTCTTCTTTTAGGAATTAATTAATTAATTAATTAATAATAGTAATTAAAAAAAGGAGGAAAACCTCGTAAAGCGAGAATCGAAAGCATTGGCGGATGGGATGAGTGTTGAGAACGGCAAACTCAGCCTTTCATTTCATTCATCACTCTGTTCCCCCCCTTCTTCTCACGTGCGTCATCCCCCCCTCTTTCTCTTCTTTAATTAAAACAAAATCATTATTTACTACTCAATATTAAAATTAAATTTATTTTATTTATTATATAAAAAATGGGTTTTTTTTTTTGGGTTATAAAGGGTTTGGACAAAGAGATAGAGAAAAAAAGAAGGAAATAATAAAAATAAAAATAGGGCCACCTTTTTGTTTTTGGTTTTCTGGTTAGAATAACCCCAGGGCATAAACGACCAAAAGATATGATAAAACGACAAAACACGTCCCCAAACCTTTGTCAGAAATATCTGCCAAACAAAGTTAGTTCAATTATTACCGGAAATAGCCGGTCGTCCTCCGGTGTCTCGAAACCCTATGATCAACCAGACCTTTCTCAATGGACAGAGAGAGAAAGACAGCAGAGGAAGTAAATTAAAGAGAGAAAAAGAGGAAGTGTAACAAAGATTTTGTTTGAGTTTGAGTTTGAGTGTTGTGAGTTTGAGAGTGGGTTTTAGTTTGTTCGTGTAAGAGAAAGAAAAAAAGCAGAGATAAAAAAAGGATGCGTGAAGTGTGCACCCTATACCCAAAACCTCAGGCTCTTGGAACGAATCACTGCTAACCTGCGCCAGCTCTCTCCTTCTCTCTGCCATGTTTTCAGCTTCAGAAGAGGATCATGATAACCTTTCATTTCATCATTCTTAATAAACCCAAATCTCTCTCTCTTTCACTGTTTTTTCTCTCTTTTTCGTTTTCATGATCGTCTCCCTTCTTCTGTACTAATCATTCCATCTCTCTCTCTTTCTCTGTTTAATTTTAGTTGGTGTATCTCTGTGCTGGTACTCTTTTGACTCGTTTTTTATTTTGTTTACCCTCTTAAAGTCTGTCAGTGTGTCTCTCTAGAGTTTTAGCTAGAGAGGTTTAATAATTTTTTTTTGTGGTGGCTATGGCGGAGGGTTTTGAGCCCTACCATGTCCCACAACAGAGCAGAAGAGATAAGCTAAGAATTGTGGCTCAAAACCACCCAGCTTGTGTTGAAGCAACGGCTGCTACTCTTTCAGGCTGCTCAGCTTTACTTCCTTTGTACGACCCTTCTCTTCTTTCTTCCGATTTGTTAACTTGCGCTGCCAACGCTAGTGCTACTGCTGGTAGCCATGACTTTCACCACCAAACCAACCACCTATCAGCTTCTGCTTCTGGTAAAAACAGCCCCGTTTGTGTTGTTAAAGAGGAAGGTGTGAATTTCATGGGCTTTGTTGGTGGGATCGTTAACGCTTCTTCTTCTTCTTCGACTTCTCATCACCCTTATTTGGATCCACAATCTTCTTTGCCCTTAAACCCTAGCTCGATTCAAGATATGAATAACAACCCTTTTCTTTATACTCCGCAAAACCTTCAGAGCCTAAGAGATTTTGACCATTCTTATAATAATGGTGGTGAAGTTGTGGTTTATAAACCTGAAGCCTTGTCTTTGAATCATGAGTCTAGCACCACCGGTCAAGGCTTGTCTCTTTCTTTATCTTCTCATAACGCCCACCAAAACAATCTTCCTTTGGAGCTAAATCTGCAAAGATTCGAGTCAGCTATCTACAGTGACAAGGTTACCGCCAGTGGATATGTGGTTCCAGGCATTGTTGGTGCAAGTGCTTCCACTTCGAATGAGGTTTCCAGGAGCTCGGTCCCTCTCGGGCCTTTCACGGGTTATGCTTCGATTTTGAAGGAATCGAGGTTTATGAGGCCCGCACAACAGTTATTAGAAGAGCTTTGCGATGTGGGTAGGGGAAGTTACGCTGAAAAAATTACTCCTGATTCTTCTTTGATGGAGCCTCCATTGGAGAATTTGAGTCCCGCTGGAATTGTCGATGATCCTCTTGGTGGGGGTGATGGTGGTGAGAGCAGAAGAAAGAAGTCAAGGCTAATTTCGATGCTTGACGAGGTTTGCTTCTCTAATTTGCAAAATTGTTGGTTTCTCGTCTGCATTTCTTCTGAATTGGTTTGATATGAATGATTGTTGAGTTCTCCTTCCGACATGCAATTCATGTTCCATGTACTTCCACATCTTTTTCTCTTTTGTTTTTTTTTTCTTTTGGGTTTCTTGGTTTGGTGTCCCTGATTTTCTTTTCTGCAAACTTTGCCTTAAGACGCTAGTATATTGAAAGGTTTATTTGGATCCGTGTCCTTATCCCCTCTAAAATCTTCCTTGGGGAGGTGGTTTTTTTATGAAACCCCAGCATTTTTGTCACTGTAGAAGTCATCACTGGCTATTATTAAAATGGCCTTGTCAGATATTCTTTAATGGTGTTATGTTTAGTCAGTTCTTTAACCCAACATGCAATTTGTGTTGTTGCATGCATAAGTGGCAATAAATGATGCCATCTTTAGCCGATTTCGCAAAATGAAAGTTCCTCAGTAGTTTAAAGCTTTCCTCCATTGTAATACTATGTGAATTAGATTCTTCTCTTTGATGAATGGCCTCGATGATCTCACAAAAAAAAAATCTTTTTTAATGAAAAGGTGATAGGAGGGAATATATGCACGAAGATTGGTGTTATAAAGTGCCTGACAACCGTAGAAAGGGTTGTAATAAGTGACAATGTCGCCAAGTCTGGGGCTTAAATGTGCTTTAAAGTGATTGAAGGAATCCATTTGAAAAGATTTATAATCCAAAAAAGTTTGTGGAAAGCATAATTGGTATTCCGAAGTCCTACAGAAGACTAGATGAGTAGATCACAAGGTGTCTGGACTTTTTGCGGGATAGGGTTTAGCTCAATTTAATTATAATACTTGCTAACGGGTGAATATTGTGTTTTGGGTGCCTAAGTTAAAAAGAAAGAGAATATTGTAGATCAGCTGATTCCTCCAATTGGCATACCAAACACTTATGATTTAGAGTTGGCTACTTTACCAGGAATTATACATGAGTGCATGAATTTAAATGTTTTCATGCCATACTTTTGCAAATTACTAATTAAAGTGATTTCATAGTTTTAGAGAGATTTCTATTTGTCGGGCACGAAAAGAAAAGTTACAACTGTTATTATTATAGCCTGCTTAGATGTTTAACTTAATGTGATCAAAACAGAAGGGTTCGGACTTCAGAGTGCTTATTTTTGTGCTTGCTTGTTGAATAAAATCTACATGATTTACAATGTGAAAGTCATGGAGATTGATGTTTATCTATTGTGATGCTAACTTTTGTATTCTAGGAGTAAGTATTAGCTGGTCTGATAACTACTCACTATTGTCCCTTTGTTTTTTGGGCTTGCTGCAATTTCACTTTCATTAGTCTTTCCTTCAATCATGTGTTTTCTCCAAGTTCACAAATTTTTTCAAAGCCAATTTCCAAATTGAATTTTTGGAAACTAATCAAGCTGTACTCTTACTGGTATCTTAATTGGCATATAGAGAGAATAGACAAGTAATTCCACGTTGTAAAGTCGGCGCAATATTCAGAGTCTGAATAAATGTCCATCTCTTTTAACACATGCTAAACATTGGAACCTTTTTTTTTCCGTTTTAGGGGAAGAGGGAGGAGGGAGGGTGGGATAATAATGCGGGTTGTAATAAGGCTGCACTATATTTTCCTTCCTGAGTGCTTTGACTAGCTACCATAAAACGGTTTATGCCATGAATTCCACATGGGGCATTATGTTGGGTTATAATGTCTTTCGTATTATTGTCCTCTAAAGCTTTAGAGTACAAACTTGAACTGTGTCCCAGTGAGGCAGGAACCTTAGTTTCTGTAGGGTTTTTTTTTTTTTTTTTTTAAAGTAGTTTCCCTAATATTTTTAAAATTGTTTCAATTACAGTAAAATATCTAAATAGTATGTGTGACCATTGAATTCTCTTTTCAATACATATTTTGCACGGTTTCATGCTTTAACATATATAACCACACATAGGTGCCCCTTTGGCCGCCATTTCCCATTATCAGTAGCTAATAAAACAATATGATATAAAAAATGGAGCTGGTGAATACTGGTCTATTCATTCCATCTTTTGCTCTACAATGTTTTCATTCTTCATGGCAGAAAATAAGTAACAATGATAGCATAAGTGTAACTATGGTTTCGAGTAGTCTCCTATGTATTGCTCTTCACTTGAAGAAACTGTTTAGGTATTTGACCATGCGACAACAGAAGGTAACCTCAAAATAAGGATTATGATTATATCACGGCCTTAATATTTGTCCTCTCAGAAATTATGTTGTCTCCGCGAGGTGCATTGAGTTGCAGCTTCTTGCAATTTTCATTTGTTTAGGTGGATGATCCAAAATTTACAGTATTCCTTATTCCATTTGGTGCTTCATTGAGGGCCAATTTTTTGTAATTTTATCAGACTTTATAGATTGAGGGAATTGAATTGGAGCCATTTTGAGTTCTTTTCCAGATGATAAATATCCAAGTTTGTAGCAATGTTTTGTACCTGAACATTCCCGAAACCAGAGCTTTGAATGTGCTAATAGTGATTCTAGAGTCGGTTTCTTTATTTCTGTTAGTAATTCAGGTTTTTTTTTTTTAATGGAATTCAGTCTTCAAGCATCATATAATCAAGTTAAGCATACTTTACAACTTGCTAACGATCATTACATTTATTAGGTTTACAAGAGGTACAAGCAATACTATCAACAGATGCAAGCTGTTGTTGCATCATTTGAATATGTTGCCGGACTTGGCAATGCAGCTCCATATGCGAATTTGGCTTTGAAAGCCATGTCTAAACATTTCAGGTGCTTGAAAAGTGCAATCACCAACCAGCTTCAGTTCACCAATAAAGCTCATGGTCAGATAAGCCCCGGAAAAGAAGAAGGTCCAAGGTTTGGAAGCACTGACAGAAGTCTTTATAGCCGGCCTGTTCATAATGCTGGGTTCCTTGAGCACCAACCGGTGTGGCGGCCTCAACGAGGCCTTCCTGAGCGTGCTGTAACTGTACTTAGGGCATGGCTATTTGAGCACTTTCTACACCCGTAAGTACTTGAATTACATAGACAAACTTGTTGCTAAAAATTTATTTGCCTTTTAATCTATAGTCCTTAGTGCATTAATATTTGTGTTTTGTGTTTCAGTTATCCAACTGACACAGACAAGCTGATGTTGGCAAAACAAACCGGTCTATCACGTAGCCAGGTGTGCCATTTATCATCATTCCTACATTCTTTATAGTAGCATTTTGCAATCATGAATACTTTATGTAAAATCCAATTCCCACCTTTCTTAGAAAATGAAATTTGTTATTGTTTCCATGTTCACAATAAATAGAGAGCTCTGCCCAATCTATTTGTTGACAAAATATATAACTCCTGTGAACACCAGGTGTCAAATTGGTTTATCAATGCAAGAGTAAGGCTTTGGAAGCCTATGGTGGAAGAAATACACATGCTAGAAACACGGCAAGCTCTAAAAGCTTCGCAAAAGGAGGACAGAAATGCCAACAAGTCAAGTGATCATTTGTCCTCAGCAAACTCTCTCGCATCTGAAAACCCATCCACCTCCACCCAAAGGGTTCAAGATACCCCATCCAAGCGCACTAGAAGTGAACTTCCTGACATACCCGTGGGAAGTGAACCACTCAACTTGTCGTACAACAGCTTGTCAAGCCACCCGCATGTTGGTGTTGGTGTTAGCATGGCTGGTGGAAGTGGTGGTGTTTCATTAACACTTGGTCTTCATCAGAATAATGGTATCGGATTATCAGAGCCCTTCCCTATAAATGCAGCTCAGCGATTCGGCCTCGGCCTCGAGGTAAGCAGCGAGGGATATGTCATCGGCGGTTTTGAAGCACAGAATCGGCATTTTGGAAGGGATGTTATCGGAGGGCAGCTTTTGCATGATTTTGTTGGTTGAAAAATGTTCAGAGGAAAAAAGCTTTCTGGTCATTATTTTAATTGGATAGTATTATACTAACAAAGTGTCACGATAGATGAGCCAATATTTATTACCAGAATGCAAAGCTGAAACAAGAGTAGTCCGAAATGATTGTCTTCTTTTACGGTGTAAGATCTATGCCCATCAAATTTGCAGTGTATATTTCCATTTAGAAATGTCGACCGACGTAGAGATTGTTGGTGTATAATTCTTCTGTAAATTTATAATTTACATGATAAAAAATTTATACATTTTGAGGCCATCAAATCAAGGCTGGCCTTAGAATGTGCTTTTGAGTGTGCAGGAATGCCGTACGATTCAAAATATGCACCATATCACCATTATCATCGGCATGGCGGTGGAGGATGATGAATGCTGCTTCATCATTTCCCATCAGTTTCGCCTGTGAGGCTGTGGAAGTGACCATTGCACTGGAATTCTTGATTTGTTGAAGATGGCAAATCCATTTTCAATGTAGGTGGTGTATGCCATCGAAGGACGGTACTCTGTCATGAAATGGCTAACGAGCAAACCTCGTCCTGTCATCTATAATAGCATCTGCCAGGGCACCTAACAATTTAGGTTGGAAGCCTTTTTTCAGTGATTTTTTGTCATTGTCAAGCTTACCCAAAACAAAGGGTGGAAAATATACCCCGCTCTTGACCACCGCAAGCCTCTAGGTTGATGGTCAGTAGTCAGGTACTCACCCCCGGACAGATAAGGTGTCTTAACATTTTCAAAGATTCCACTCCATATTTCCACCAGATTCAGGTTTACGAAATGAAACACTGAGAATGCAATGTAAAACAGGTTCGGCAATCGGGTTTAAAATGATTAAACACTCTGAATAAACATAACCCAGTTGCATGGGATGGATTGGTAGGTGGTCTCACCCGGTGGCAGTGCTTTTCTTGTCAACCTTTCATTATCATTATCAGTATTAAAATCCATGATGGCTACTATTGTTTACGCTGAGGGCAGGCAGAGGCCAGGGGCAAAGGGCAGGCCCTCGATTTCCCACTTTTTCTTTGGGGCCCCCGAAGGAGGCGGGCGAGAGAGAGAGAGAGAAAGGGGTTACTTTGCTTTGGTTCAGAGTTCAGAACTTGAGACAGACAGACACAGAGAAAGAGAGAGAGGAAAGAAGAGTGTGGTCCACTGCTAGATTGGTGAAAGCTGTGTGAAGTGGAAAGAGAGCCAAAGGCGCATGCTTTTGCCAAAAAACTTGGTTTGATGTTTGAGCTTAAAAATCATAAAAGGAGGTTTCTTTGCTTTTTCTCTTTATATCCTGGCAAATGTATATGATGATAGGAGCAGATTGCAATCCAGCAGTTAGGTTAGGCATCTAATCATGTTTTAATTTTGCAGGGTTAATCAAGGTTGGTAAAGGAGAAAGTAAAACCTCTGGCCAGACAAAAGCTGGCGGGTGATTCGAGGTAGGCTTCAGTCTAGCATTAAAGGAGCTTTTGCTCATTTGGGGTCCTTCTTCATTTTAGGGGACATTGTTCATCTACCTCATTCACATATTTTCTCTCCTTTTTAGAGCTCAAATGGTAACCCAAACCAATCTAATTCGTACCGGAGTAAAAATTGTGTACAAATTGTAATTTTTTTTTAAAAAATACAATGTGTCATGCATGAAAAGTTAAAATTATGAGCTATATATGGAGTTTATTTAATAAAAAATCATGATTTAATTACATATAAAAAGACTAGGATTAGCCTTTTCTTTTCTTTCATACTAACTCGTGGTTAAATCTCAAATTCTAGTTTAAAACCTTCAAATTCAAATATTTAAAATATAATATAAAATTTATGAAACTAGATAAGATTAAGTAATAGGGCCTATGAAAGCCCATTATGATTTGGATTGATACAACCTGCTTTCACTGTGCAATTTATTCAAAAGCCCAAACCATCAATGGGCTGAAACTTTGTAGTTGTGTTTTCCATTGGCCCATTTGTAGGACCACGAAGATGTATTAGGCCATAGCCCTTTACTTCCATGGGCAAATGGAGGTAAAGCCCAAGCAAAAATTGGGTTAGCATAAAAGCTTGCATTGGGCTTTATACATCTTTTCTCGATAAACTCTTAAGAACATTCACTCCAATTCATTATAACTTTACTTAATGTAAAATATAGATTTATAAAGTGTTACCATTAATTTATTTTTAAAACTTAAAAACTCATTTTTATAATATAAAAGTTAAAAATAAAACTTGACGTGGCCAAAACTCGACAAATAAGAAAGTATTTTGTACTTCAAAAATATAAGAATCACATTGACTTTAAGGTTGATATGCAAGTTCTCATCTTAATTCAAAACAATTCCAAAAACTTTCATGAAAATTGAGCTCACTTATTTTAATTAAAAGTCTCTAAACAAGGTTGCCTCCTTCTTCACATTTACTTTGTACTTTGAAGGAAAATCAGTTGAAGCACTAAAGTCATATGTTTAACATGGAATTTGGAAGTCAACTTCTCATCATTCAGATGAGGGGCTACAAAAAATAAATGCCTTTGGTAACATGGAAAATGTGCATGCAATTCCATGTGCTACACATGAAAAATACCTTTCAATTTGATGAGAAATGCATAGTTTTTATATTATTATTATTATTATTTTCAATTGCAAGGTCATTATTCACAAATATTTTCTTGGAAAATAAGATACCATTACACTCAAAATTCAATAATCATACACCTTTTTGTACCTTTTGTGGTTGGATGTTATTTTCATGACATCAAGATGAAAGTTTCCATAAAAGAAGATGTAAACCATCAAAATCCCAGCTACACACATTTATGAGAAATTGATTATTGAGCAAAAAAAAAAAAAAAAGAAATTTATGAGAGATTGGCTAAGCCCTAAATCTTAAATTCTAAACCTTTACATTCAATATTCAACTATCCTAAACCTTTTTGTATTTTTTTATAATGATTTTAATAATTTTGAGAAATAATAAAGGAAAAAACAAATAAGCACCTTTTATATATAGATTTATATTTAATATATTATTAGTATGTAATAGTTATATACTATTATTTAATCACGAAATACCACTTGATAAATGTATAAAGATAAAAAAATTAAAAAGTCTTATAAAATAAATATTTTTAAAATGATGGGTATTTATTTTTAAACTTTTTAATTTTTATATTTATTTATTTATTAATAAAGTGATAAATTTTAGTTCAATAATAATGTATCGAACCTATACAATGACGATGGATCAAATACTAATCATATATATATATATGTATAATATATTTATTTATTTGATTGAATGATATTAATCCAAATGCAATTGGCCATTGAAAAAGTTAAAAGGATCAAGTTAAAAATTTTAAATTTCTAGCAAGTGGAGAGAACAACTCCAACTAGGAAAGCATTGAACAAATAAATTAAGAATATATATATATATATAAATAGTAAACAAAAAAAAGGTTTTCAATTTGAGAAATAAATAGTACAATAATTGAAATAAAAGAATCCTAAGAAGGAGATATAAAAGCTAAAGAAGAGGAATTAATAATAATAATAAAGAAAAACCTTTTGAAATATGTTTCGTCCAAATTACGCAGTGGACAGTATATTCCAAAATCCCAAGCTTGGCCAAAACTACAAAACCCCTTCACTTTCTGTCCCCAATAGGGTTCTTTTAGGGTTTCTCCAATTAATTGTTTTTTTTTTCCCCTTTTCAAACTTTACCCAACCGAGCAAATGACTTCCCTCTTTACATTGCCTTGATTTTTCCGACTTCCTTCCTTAAAACCCATGCAACATCAAACCCCATAAACCCAGAATTCCCCCTAAAAAAAAAAGTTAAAAAAAGGAGAGAGCTTTGAGATATTGTTATGAATATGGAGGCAAGAGTTGGGGTGGTGGTTGAAGGAGGCCAAAGGGCTTTGAATTCAGCCCACGGAACTGTCGTAGATGCTGGGGCTAGAAAGTTTTTACAGCATCAGCATCAGCAACAGCAACATGGGCATTCTTCAAAGCAGGGCTTGAATCCACAGATTGGGACTATTCAACAGCTTCTTGCTGGTGGTATTGCCGGTGCCTTTAGCAAGACTTGTACGGCTCCTCTTGCTCGTCTCACCATCTTATTTCAGGTCTGGTTTTACGGTTTGCTTGTTTAATCTTTGGAAATGTTGATTCTTTTTATTGTTTTTAGGTGGTAATTTGATCTGGGTATTTCGAAAATTTGTTGATATTTTTCGTTTAACTGGAGCTGGGGGTTGGGGAAATGGTGTTTCTTTATCTAGGGTTGCGTTTAGTTTCTGGGACTTTTTAATGGAAAATTGTACCTTTGAAAAATTGCTCGCAAATTGTATTTTATGGTCTCAATTCAAAAAAATGAGGTAAATGAGGAGAAAATTATTCAGATGGCGTGGGAAGTCGAATTTCTTGTCTGTTTACTCAGTTTTCTTTTTTGGAAAAAAGTTCATTAAAACAGGCAACTTTTTTTTTTAAATCTATGGTAACTCAACATTGCGTGGCTCTGCAAATGATTTTGGATGAAGGGATTCAATCTATGTTCACTAATTGTATAGGCATGAGGGTTACATGTAACATGAGATAACAGAGTAATATTGGCAGCTTAATGACTTTGAATGATATATTTTTTTGATATCTGTCATGAATTAACATGCCGCTTACTGCTATATTTAGCATGAGAATGTGTTCTACCTTAACATTGACTGCTGAATGATCTCTTCTTTTCTCAGGTGCAAGGAATGCACTCAGATGTATCAGCATTGAGCAAGGCTAGCATATGGCGTGAGGCTTCACGCATTATGAATGAAGAAGGGGTCAGAGCATTTTGGAAAGGCAATATGGTTACCATTGCTCATCGTCTTCCCTATTCCTCTGTCAACTTCTATGCCTATGAACGCTACAAGAGTGTATGTTCTGATTATCTTAGTTATGACTTTGTATTTTTCCCAACAATCTTTTTCAATTCACTCATTCCTTTGTTTGTTTGTTTGTTTTATTTTTTTTGCAGTTCTTGCAATCTATTCTCGGCCTTGAAGATCAAAGGGGAAATGCCAGTGCTGACCTCTGTGTTCACTTTGTAGGCGGTGGGTTGGCTGGAATGACTGCTGCCTCAGCTACATATCCACTGGATCTTGTAAGGACACGTCTTGCAGCACAGGTAATATCAGTAATACCTGAGTGAATAAGGCAATTGCATTTGCTGTTGCCTACTCTTTGAAATTGCTTCCCATTTAATATATACTATGTTTTGTTATTTTTCTTACCCTCCAATTTAACTATTCTTCTGAACTTTGCAGAGAAATGCAATATACTACAGAGGTATTTGGCATGCTTTTCATACCATTTGCAGGGATGAGGGAATATTTGGCTTGTATAAAGGACTTGGAGCAACATTATTGGTATATTTACTGTTCTTTTTTAAATTTTGTACTTTCCCATCTCATTGTCTATAATTGCTGCTGCGGTGCTGTATGTGATGCAGGGTGTTGGACCAAGTATAGCAATAAGCTTTTCAGTATATGAGTCTTTGAGATCTTATTGGCAGTTGCAAAGGTAAAAATTCTTATTGGTTTAGATTGATCAATAGCATGTGCTCTTTTGTGTTTGTTGTCTCTGCTTGGTGCTCAAGCTGTAACCTGTTTGAAATTTCTATGATTTGACATTAGGCCTGATGATTCCACTATCATGGTTAGTCTTGCCTGTGGCAGTCTCTCAGGCATTGCATCATCAACAGGTTAGTAATCTGCAACCTGTCCTTTGGTTTGATTCTCTCCACTCTATTTTGGTATAGTTGGGTTAAGGGGTTTCATTTCCCTCAGTTGAGTGGTCTAAGATTTTCGTGCTGAATGTTTTTGGTACTTATTTACTCAAGGTGATACACCACAATGGTTAGAACTTGAGATTTTCAATGTGGAGATCTCAAGTTCATACCATATGAATTGTGGGGAGGAGTTGGAGTTTATAAATGTTACTTTTGTTCTGTAGCCCAAAGCACAATGGGCATCTTCAGATACAAAAAAATAAATATATCAATGATTGAGTACTAGTAATTATTTAGAAGCTATTTCTGATCTCTGCATGACTTTTTTTTATTCAATGATAATTTACAGCAACATTTCCTATCGATCTTGTGAGGAGACGTATGCAATTGGAAGGGGCTGCAGGGCGAGCCCGTGTTTATACAACTGGGTTGTTTGGGACTTTCAGGCATATAATCCAGTCTGAAGGCCTTCGTGGCTTGTATAGAGGGATTTTGCCCGAGTACTACAAGGTGGTTCCTGGTGTAGGCATTGTCTTCATGACGTATGAGACATTGAAGATGCTTCTATCACGCATCCCTACCAGTTATTAGCTTCATCCTGGACTCCACTTTTCTGCCGTACATTGTGTCTGTGAACTCTTGTTAGTCATTGAGTTCTCAAGACAACAAGGAAACCAAAACAATTGGGTAAAAAATGCAGTCAGTTAAAAATAGAAAGTAGGTAAACAAATTGTTCTTTCTATGGTATTAGTTGAGAAACCATGGTGGTAAATTTTGCGGTTGCTGCCATGGGTATTTTTTTCATGTATAGGTAATTAGCACTGTGAGAGTGATGATAAGTGTATCAACTATCTAGTTTCAGTATACTTAGGCCTTTAACATTCAGAGGATTAGCAATCATTGATGATCATGTCATGATCACAGTTTTGTATGGGACTTGTTTCTTACCTGCCTCTGCAGGTCAAGCTGACTGCCAGTGTTCAATTCCTTTGTATTTGAAGTGATATTATATTACAAATTGGTTATTGACGAAAAACCAATGTGCATTTATGCTACTATTCCTGTCTTTCCATTTAAGAAACTTGGCATTTGAAAAGGAGAATCTCATCCTATTAGGAACTTGATGGTGTCTGGAAAGAATTTTCTCAAATTTCTGCTGCCAAGTGCTAAGCCTTTTCTCAGCCTACGCATTATTATAAATATAATTGACATAATAAATGTATAAATAAAATATTCCCAATCAAAAGTTCAAAAGGTTTTTATCCGACCATTTTGATCTTGTTCCACCAGAATGAAAGGGCAGAAAGAAAATGAAAAGAAGAGAAGAAGAAAGATTACTCTTCATGAAACTGTGAAGTCATGCTAGAATGTATATTACCCTGTTTTAAGTATGTAGCTGTTGGGGTGAAGGAAAGGGATATAGGAGGTTGCTCGCACTTTGATTAGAAACAAAGCGATCATCATTTCTCTGGATTGACACATCCTGTTTCATGACAATAGAAGTCGTATTTTTATATATTTTCCAGGTCCCTGATTGGAGGGCCTGGCAAGAACAAAGAGGACCACCGGATTGCATACACAACAGTGACATATCACAGTGTAGCAAGTGTTGGGGTTAAGTTGTTAGCATAAGATGCATGCAGGTGGAAAGCAACCATGGAATTTATTCTCGGGTCCGAAGTTGCTTTGCTTCTTTCAGCATATTAGCAGAAAAAGGAATGTTCAAGGCTTTCTTTCAGCATATTGCTGCTTCAGAAAACACAGATGAAATCAGACACGTTCTACCATTTCCCTGTCCACCAGCGTGATGTTGACCCATCAGATGATGATTGATGACTGCTCATGACATCCGAAGCGACATAATATTCTCAAGGGAAGGAAATCCTGGTGAAGGCAGCAACAGCTTGTGTTTGGCTGCACACCATTATAAGTTTTGCTGCGATTCGATTGGTGGCATTCAACTTCGGATGGTTCCCAGAGGAGAGGCCAATTCCATCTGCTTAAATACACTATCGAAAACTGCAGCTTTTGGGCAGCTGTGTAGAAAAACTGATCAAATCAAAGGTCCCTTGAGAAATATTGCTATGATACCATGTAGAAAAACTCAAAGAAAGCAGAATGAAGAGGATGAACAGAGCAAGGAAATGGAATCAACAAACTGGATTCCTATTTTTCATTCTCATATTTATGTTTTTCACACATTAACAATAAACTAATTTTTCCTTAAAAGTCGATATTCAAAAATGCAAAACTCTAAGGAGTATAGCTGGGCACAGTATTCTAAACATGGAATTCTGTACCACCAACAGTTTTCAGACTACAACTATAAAAACAATAACAAAAAAATGGAAAAGAGAGGAATAAAATGCATAGACATCAACGGCTTACAAACAAGAACAAAATGACAAAAGCTAGGCTGCGTTTCTACATACAAATAAAAACATCTTGCTTGTTGTTACAAGTTAAGGCATGAATCACTTTGTTACACCTCAAAGCATGAATCACTTCATCAGTAGTTGCATGCTAAGCATCCTTTATTAGACTTGAATCATTGAAAAACTCGACAAACTATGTATGCATGAAATTAACCTCCTTCACTCCCAACTCATGAACAATCTGCAACATGATGACAAGGGAACTGTTGATTATTTAACTCCTTGTTTGAGTCTTGATATGCATACCTCACTTATCTTCCTAGCCAAACAAGCCCTTTGCGAGATGGGGACAGTAAGGTGCCTTTCAATGGCCAAGAGAATAGAATATGCTACGCACATAAAAGCCGATGTAGACCTGAAACCAGATACTGCATGAACATGTTGGCATTCCTTTTCTTTTAAACAGTTTTATTATGTTCGATAGAGAGAGCCACAGAGCCCCAAATTAGAGGATGTGTTCATAAAGCTCAAGATTCTTCAACTGGAAATGTAAGCTTCAAGCAGACTAAGACCTTTCTTGTTTCATAGTGATAGGTTTTTGGCAAAAGAATTTTCTTTTCCTTCAGTATTTTTCAATAGTGTTATAATAAATTGAAAGAGAACCTTTGATAAGTAGCCATGGAAGATCTCCGGTCATGAGGAAAAAGCAGTCAAGATCATCACGCCATCATTGTCTATGAAAAGTAAGGCCATCATTGGTTTAAGAAGAACAGAATCAACGATGATTCGCATCGAAGCACCTTATCCCCCTTTATTCTATATTTTGGAATAAATCTTATGTTAGCTTTTGGAGCCATTATAAATTTCTGTATTCATGCATGGAAGGCCTCAACCTCTGCCTTTGTGTTTTTCCTTCTCTTCCTGTGATCTTCCTTCAACATTTATCTTCTTCCCATAGTAAATATTGGTAAGGACCGGGTAATCTGCATCCTGAGGTTTAGATCTACATGTAATACTTGTTGCATCTAGCCCTCGGGAGTGCAGATTACCTCTTCCTCACTGGCAATACAGAACTAGTCACTCAAACCCTAGGTTTGCACCACTTGAAGTAGTTACACTACGAAGATGATCCGAGGTAACCTACTTTGTATTGCTTAAGAAGAAAACTGGTTGTGCTTGCATTTGCAGATGAATTTTCTCATTCTCTGGCAGTTCATGCATCGATTGTGCTGAAATTTCTTATTGGTGTTTCTTGAAGGACATGATTTTGCAGGTTCAAGTTGTATCGAGCAGTGCAGTTTCTTCGTATACAGACATTACATGACCTAGTAGCCTATATACTAGTAATGCGGCCAACACTGAGAAGTCCAAAACATCTTTGCCATCTTATGTCGAGCATTCTAATTCAAAACCATTTTATTTCCCTTCAAAACTTGAACATTTCTGACATGCTTATAAGATCCTGCAAGCAATATTCTTGACAAATTTCCTACTTTTATTGCGGAGGTTCTAAGTAAGATATTAATACATAAATTTGTGAATGCCCTTCAGCCTTGGCATAGGTGGTAGAAGCGATCTGTTGCCTTGAGGGAGTGTAGTTGAATTGGAAAAGATGTTGGGTTTAAATCCTCCAAAAACTTTAATAGTCCTACCATTCTTATGAATCACTTTTCTTGGCTTCCTGCAGCACCCCGATGGCCTCTTCCTTGGTCTCACTGAAGTCACTGCCATCCTTGAAGATGAGAAACTCCATCATCTCCACATGGAAGAAAATAAAACTCCCACACAAATGGGAAATGCAAGATCCGAAGTCTTTTCCAGCCACACAATGCCATGCTGGCCCATAAGCTTCATCAAACTTCTGTTAAAAAGGTTGAATGTTGGCTTAGAAATTAAAACTCCTTTTTCAGAAAAGCGTCATGGAGATTACTTCCCTAACATTCTTTACACATACTATATCTATATGTGAGAGAACTTAGGACCAAAAATATCCTAACTTCTTCAATTAAAGTCACTGGATTCTCTTACCCTCATATTTAAAAACCGAGAATTGAGCTGCATATATACAGCATACTATAAGGGGCATATGTAAATGTATTACCAAGGTGAAACTGTAGATGATCACATTAAAAATCATTGAAATCCATATGAAGCAAGGTAGGTAGCATCCTAGAGTACTATTCCAATGATTAGATTTGAGAATAAGTTAAAGGTGAATGGCTAAAGGTGTAGTGATTGGACAGCAGAAATGAAGCTTTGAATCTATAGCAAAGTGAAAGCTTTGAATCTTTCTTTAAGCATTGCTATATAAAGAAAACCAACCTTTCTAGTGTGCGTTCGTCATGATATTTTTTGAACGTTCGATCCAAACAAAGATTATACAAATATATATTCATTCTCTTTATGGTGGCGAATTTGTGTTTCTTTAATAAAAAGAATGGAATGGCACTATAATATTCATTGTTACAGCTTTATGCTACTTCTAACAGAAGGCTCCAGGGTTAAGAATAGACCTGTTTGATGTAATGAGCTATGGACTGGCAGTCTGAAACCTCATGTAGATCAAGAGCCTGATATGCTAACTCCATCACACGGCTCTGCATCTCTTCTGGCATATCAGTTTCACGCACTACAGCTTTCCCTTCCAGCATCCTCCTATGAGCAAAATGGAAAATCACTTCTAAGTTTCTAACTCTAGTTTTGTTTTTCTTGGGGGAAAACTTCTGACTGTAGTTGATGAATGGGAGAAGGTTCTAAGCTGATTACTTTATATAGTGAAATGTAAAAGGGAATTCTTTAGCTAAAGGAAAAGAATGAGAGGTAGACATTGAACGGTCATATTTTCTTCACAAGTTCTGGAATTTTGTATGCATTAGGAATTGTTATGATCAAAACAGTTGGACTGACAGAAGGGCTAGAAAGAAAAAATTATCAAACAAGATGCAACAAAAGATATCTTTTTCAGGGAGGGACAATGGTAAGTATGAAAGTTACAAGACCCACCCTGCAATTTGGAACTCCAAAAACTTATGGCTGTAATAATTCTATTCATTTTCTATTCTTGTCGGTAGTATTGATTTTCCAACAAAGACCTTTCATGGTATCAGAAAATTGGTCTCATTTCTAGCCAAGTTACATGTTTACTTGTCAAGAGGAGAAAAAGAGTGTTAAAATAGCTTGATTATAGCGTTCCTTTTTTGCCCTTTTAGAAATTTTTTTATATCTGACAAGTGCACTGATACATGGTCCAACCAATACCCAGCAGGGTCTGTGAATCGAATTTGTAAGAGAAAAACTGATGGGAACTTTCGATCTGAAAAAGCTAAAGAGTTCCTGGGCTCGAGAATCTTGATATTCAAAATACATAGCCAGAGTAGGAGTGATGATGTGACCTGATCGTAAGCAAGTTAGAGCTGTCAAAGTAACAATTGTCTGAAAACTGATGGAAGAGAGACAGGAAAACGAAAACACTCAGGAAGAATAATCATGATATTCGATTTCCATGATCATGTAAGGAGGTGGTGAATGTGTGTTTCCAAGCCATAAAGAAAGAGCACAAAGGCGAAATTGAAATAAACTTTGGGCAACTCCAAATGATTGTTCATCTATGTTGCTATGAAGCTAATGCAATGCGTGTTTCATGACTTAAAGAAATTTTTTGTAAAAATTGAACGCCTGAAAGCTAAAAATGGAAAAGAAAAAGCCTGCAGAATCTGACATATCTGCTGCTACTGTTTTACCGGTCTCCCTTAAACTGATCTCTCTTTCAAGAAAAGGAAAAATTGTAAAATAAAATTACAAGTGAAGTGAACTTCACCAAGCTCAACTTTCATGCCTCTTGGAAGAAACCCTAAGAGCAACCAAATTCCAGATGGTTCGCAGAGGGTAAGAGAAAACCACTCTTCTTCTTACAAAGAAACCAACAAGAACACATAAAATTAACCTCATTCCAGATAGGACCCATAAAATTAACCTCTGTCTTCTCTGCAGCCTTTTCACCTTGATCTCATCAAGAACACGCTTAGTTCTTGGCCAGTGCACTCATCCGGGTTCACAAGGTGAAACGACTCAGAGTCAGCGTCACCAACAACATGCTCATAATTAGCCCTCATGTACATGATCTCCTCCGAACCTGACGACCCGAATCCTGCAGGTATCACCCCGGCTCCAACTGTTGTAGACTGCATGGTCTTTAACATCAGCAGGTTATGGTGACTGGCTTTTCTTTTTGTAGCAAACCCTATCTTTCGACCATTGCAGTACATGGTCCAAAGAGGGACCGAATGGAGAGGACAGGCGCTGAGTTCGGAATGGTCACACTCTAGGGCAATGCGGACGATGCCATAGCGCATTTCTTGGACGAGTTGGTGAGTTGGGATGGGGAGTTCGAGGAGGAGAGAGGGTTTTGTGGAGAGACGGTCGTGTTGGATGCAAAACCAGACGTGGCCTTTGCGTTGGCCGAAGATGGTGCCTATCACCATGGACCTGGAAGGGCGTGCGGGGGCTAACGTGGTCGTTTCGAGATCGGTTGTGTTGGTGGAGTCTTGGGAGTCTTTGTCTTGGTCTTGGTTTGTGATGGTGATGGGGTCGTCAAGGTCGTCTCTGAGGGAGGTACTTAGGCGTTTCTTGGTGGGGGTAATGGTGGCAATAGAGTTGGTGGGGGTGGGGTAGAAACAAGGGATGAGTCGACGGAGGGCGTCGAACTTGGTCATTGGGTTTCTTAGAAGAAAGAAGAGAGATGAAATCAAGGGCTCAAACAGGCTCTGTTGGCTTGATGTGGTGCATTGCGGGGAGAGGTTACTTTGCCTATGGAGGTGTATATAAAGAGAGAGAGAAGGCGGGAAATCGACATAGCCGTTAGAATTGGAAACTTGCTTTGATGCCAATTTTCAGTTGGCCCTGGCCCTGGCCCGTGGTAAGAAGCTTGACAAGTGCACATGGGCCACGTGGCATAAACGATGACTGTTCAGTTGTCAGTTTTTTTTTTTTTGGGGTTATCAGTTAATTCAAACGTTTGATGCAATCGAATTCACGTCACCAAACTGCATAGATTGATTGGTGATCATCATGTCATCGTTTTCAAGGTAGAAACAGATAAAAATTCCAGGGAAGAGGAGGAGGGGGTAAAGAACTTAAACAAATGGGACGGTACCAGCAGGGCGATGAATAGACAATCAAGCCTAGTGAATATCTTGGTAAATGACAACATCAATGGAGATTGCTGATCATGATCCTCATCCTTTTGCTCTCTCTATCTGCAATTAGTATATTATTCAGAGAAAGAAACTCGAAACTTGGATCCTCCTTTTCAAAGAATAGTCTGAGTGTGACCATCACTAGACTATATCTGGAACCATCTTTTTTCTTTTTATGCCACATCTAATGTTTTCTCTTCATTGTTCTGTTCACCTTCTGATCCTTTCTTATCAACAACAGCATTGGTCACGAAACGCCTTGCAAAGAGATTGAAATAAAGGAGATTCAGGGCTCCTATGCCAGCCACGAGGCAATAGAACTTCTCAAGCCTATCCTTGTTAAGGTCATGACCACCTAACCATGGCGGATTCCCATCCTTGCTAGTTATTCTGTAGACGATGTTGACAAGAATGGAGTTCAAGTAGCTTGCAATAGATAAGCTGACAAAGAAGATTGCTCCAGCAACAGTTCTCATGGACTCTGGCAATTGCGTGGTGAGAAATTCCATTAGGGCCACTGCAGCAAATGCTTCGATCAAACCTGATAAGGCAAACTGTGGCAGGAGGAATAAAATGCTCATAGGTGACTCGAAGGAACCTTGTTTCAAAGCTGCCTTCCGGCGTTGCTTCTCAGTAACTGCAGCCAATAAGCAGCACGCAATTGCGATCACAATACCGATATTAATCCTCTGTGCCGTTGACAATCGTTTAGCTTTTCCCGCTCTTTTCCGTGTCTGAGGTACCCAAATTTGCTCATAAATGAAGACCCATATTGCAAGGGCAATCATTGATGAGAGGCCCATCCAGGCTGGGGGTACCTCGAAACGGGATCCAAGCGTTTTGTTTGTCTGAATCGCTTGAAGAATTCCAAGTGTACCCTGCTGGTCCATGGTTATGAAACAACCGATTCCTGCTACCCAAACAGGCAGCATTCCAAGCAACATCTTTAGATTTTCCACTTGTTCAACACTGCATAATCTCCAATCATTCTTGGGCCTGCCTTGGTCATCCAACTCATTTGAATCAGCAATTATAGCAGCCTTGTCAAGGCAACTTAACCTTTTGGTGCGTGAGAGTTTTGATCCTGATTTCTGGAGGTCAGGATCATAAAGGGAGTGTCCTGAAGGAGTTAAACTATGCTTTCTAATGGCTGCTGTGATCACTTTAGCCATGTCAACAAAAACACTTCCTTGTGGCGTCATTATTATGTAGGCGTGGTGTCCGGTTACAAAAATGATAATCGAAAGGAAAAGGCAGCTGGTTGGAATGGCATAACCAATAACCCAACTGATATTGGTCTGAATGTAGACAACTGCAGTTAGAGCTACCACGAGGGCCAACGTGAACGAGAAGTACCACCAATTGAAGAAGCTCTCTAGTTGTGCTCTTCCCTTCTTTGTTGTGGTGTCAAACTGATCAGCCCCAAAGGCGATGTTGCAGGGTCTAATGCCTCCAGCACCAATGGCCATAAATGCAAGACCAGCAAAAAGGACACCCATCTGCCAGAACCGAGGGTCTATGCAATTCCTTTCGTCTATGCAGGTTGGAGGTCTTAATTTAGGCACACCAGCAGTAAGGGTCATGGTCGCCATTCCCTGATTGACCAGGACTTTCAGAACAAAATATGCAGTATATATGCAAAATTACAATCATAGTTCATGCAAGTGACATTATTGGAGAAGAATTCTTTCATTTCTGTTTCAGCATTTCAAAAATGAAATCTCTGGATGCACACTAAAAGCAAATACCAGGATCCAACATGACAGAAAACGTTTATTTGAATCTTTCATGTTGGATATCCATGTTCATAAACTGGACTTGGAAGGAATAATATAACACATTGTATTGAACATCAAAGGTCCAATTTGTTAAACAGTCCAAGATCTCTCATTCTCCTATATCCCTCCGAGTTTTCTATATCTATATCGTGGATTTAGGGAAAAACATATTGAATTTACCAGCAACGAGGAGATTGAACCAAAGAGGAGAGTGCGGTAGCGTCCCAGAAATGTATCAGAAACCAAAGCACCAGCTATTGCTGTGATGTTGGAGCAACCAGACCAAATATTAATCACGTTAACCACAGCTATCCCATCCATGTTGTATTTGGTCCGCAAATAAACAGTCATGTTCGCAACCAAACTCATGGAAGCAAGTTTCTCGAAAGTCTCGTTTCCTTTTCAAAGGAAAAAGAAAAACCATAAACATGATCAGGAAAACATGCTCATATCCATTTCAATTCATCTGAAATCACTGAAAGACAAAACAGGAAACGGGCATTAAAGATTGAATACAATGTAATTGCTAGTTTTGCAAATGAATTACCAAGAATGTATTTGACGGCTCTCCATCCTCCAGGCTCCTTCCTTAACGAAGGTGATGGAAGTGGAGGGGATTGTGAGTTTTGTTCGACTAAGGAAGAGTTGGAACCATCTCCCATGTCTTTCTCTGTCATGTTCTTCCCTTCCCTTTCGCTTTTCTTTTTCCTCTTGCCTCATTCCCTGCTGCGAAAACAGAGGAATATATATCGTACATAAGTTCACGAGTTTGGTGCTAAAAAAATGTCTGTTGTTCAGCAGTTAAGTCATTTTTCTATTTTTATCGAAATCAAGAAAGGTTATACTATACTAACTGATTAAATACTTTGCCATGGAAACTTCACTTGACGTGGAAACATGTGAATTTGGGACCGAGATTTGGACGAAAATAGCTCTTGGAATGCTTTATTTTTATCCTATTTTACTGTTCTTTCGTTGAGGGTATCTTGGTTTTCATTTTTAGTTGTTATTATGGTTATTGTCACCAAATATTGTTAAAAACTAAAAAGAAGCTGCTCAAGGAAAATAGTTTTTGTGTTAAGCCTGTTAATTTGTTTTCACCAGAAAAAAGGAAAGCTGTTAAAAGAGCATGAACCCCCCCAAGGTAGCCAGGACCTAGGATTGGACCCTGTGCCTGCAGATCAACCTCTCCCTTAAAAGGGTGCAGTAGATTGTTTGTTTTTTCAAGTTACAGTTGCCCTGACTCCCAGAATCAGGACAACAAGAATATATCTTCACATTAGCTAGAACATTTGCTAACTTTGCTGCAAAGAAGAACTTGTGAGTTTTAACATTCTTGAAAAGCTTTACTTCCCAATTAATGATCAAGGTTTCATGCATCTTCTATGAGGAACGATACAAAAAAGGCGATAGCATTCTGCCTGCATCTATGCTTTTCAACCTCACAAGCAGCAATTTGGCTTAATTCAAAAGATTCTTGGCTACCACATCGATGTTTAACATCCAAATTCAAAGTTGTTGAAATTTGTAACTCTACGCCAAATAGATTGGTTAGGAAAGGCTATTTCTATCCAAAATGTATGGGAAAAGATGTGCGGTTATTAGCTTATTGCACTCCACTCCATCTAGCCCAGTCCACAAACTGCATTCCACCATATATGTTGTTGGCAAATCGCACACCAACGGTGAAAGCCATAGCAACAGGTGGAACCTGCTTGGCCAAAGGTGATGCCTCCACCAACCGTTCCAATCCATTAATGATCTGATATCGAGTATTGGAAGAAACTGCAAGAAAAACACCTGCCAGTTGGGAAGGAAATACATCCAATTAGTATATGCAGATCAGAAGCAGGATGATCTGAACTTGTGGAAATCTCAATGGTGACCAATAAAGACTCTACAGGTCAATTCAATTAATTTAGACAGATCGTATGAACTAAGGGCACAATTAACTGACAAACCACAATTATGAAAACAGTGGACAGAACTTCATATCAGGTCATTAACAACATAATTTTTCAGATCATATTATCGCAATGGTTCCATGGATTACTACAATCATTATTCAAGGAATGAAGGCATACATACCCCACAAAGCTGCACTCTTCACAAGAGGTGGAACAGGTATGTCCTCTTCTGACTTCTTCATGCTCCTGAGGGAAGGAAAGGGATATGGTAAGGAATGAGAAACTTCAAGAAAATGGATGTATGCTTAAAAGCTACTGGTTGCTTTACAATAGCAGCCTGATTTTTCCATGAAATGAATCAATCTCAGATAAAATTTTATCCAAAGCACATATTAGAAGAGGTGGTTTGAAGTAACATCAGAACAACTGCAACTTGTTTAATGGGAAAACATCATTTTCCCATGCAGTCTAAATCTCATATACAGCATATTTAGACATCCATTTAAATCCTTTAGATCTCTGTAAGAAAAGTAGAAAAAGGTTGTTTCTGCATTCAATCATTTCATGAACCAGACACTGTCCATCAAAAGATACTCGGTTTTCAGCTGAAGCTTAAATAACCCTGTCTCAATTCCCTCAACCCCACAAAACAAAGAGATCCATAGCACATGGTAGATTTGAGCTTGTGGAAAAGTAAAATCCATGCTCCATTTTCCTCAATTGACAGAATAAAATTATGACTAGTTCCAAGTAAACTAGACAAAAGTTACATGGATGGTGCACCGGGAGTCAATATGATGCATCATCATTCAAAGCAGGAAGAAGGGGCAACATTTGTTTTTCTTGTAACCCTCAAAATATACGATTGAAATTTTAAAAAGGACAAAAAAAAAAAAAAAACAAAAGGCTGAATGATTGAAGTATATGATAAAGATCTTAAAAACAACTTATATTTCAGAGAAAATGAACTCCAAAAAAGCATAAGTGAACTGGAATTAAGCATGTGATAGAAATATAGTATGCATTTACCTCTTGGCAGTCATGATCAAATTTGCAATTCCTTGGCCTATAATACCACATGCAAATCCAACTGCTCCATACAGGACTCCCTGAAAAAATTTTGATCATTAACATCAATCCACCCAAGATGACACTATAATACTATATTACAGTCGTCATAAATTAAAGTTTTACCTTATAAAAGTATGTACCAATTCTCTGTTTTACCGTAAATCTACAACCTGGCCTTTCGGCTTCGAACACACTGTATGAGATGATAAATAAAGAGACTCAATAAAGAAATTTTTTATACCTTCAAAGATGCAGATGACATAACACAAGATGCATTAAGAAGCAAACTAAGCACATTATGAAGCATCCATATCAAGTAATTGTTTGTTGCATCTTATGATAACCTGCTAGGGAGAGCTCCATAAGCATGTTGCATGCGCCCAAGGAACCCTGTCGATATGGATGGTTGCCCAATTCGAGCATATGGTGCCAACATACCAACTAAAGCAATGTTCACCACCACTCCAACCAAAAGGTCAGCAACATACAACTCAAATTCTGCCCAAAAGTCCTTGCCTCTCTTTTGAACTTCCGCAAGGGTAGCACAACAAGAATCAATGACTATCTGCATTATGATAAAAGCAATGATGGTTACCCTTTTACAAGAAAATTAGCAATGCAAACACCACATTGAAGGCGCTTTCCCTCCGACATTATGCAATATAAGACAAACAGACCTTTTATAATATCTAAGCTTTGGCTTCCTCTCTAGCACATAACAATCTTATAGACTATTTCTTCAAGTTTCAGCTTTCAAATTATAGATTAACTCATCCAATTCATTATAAAATGGAGCCCAGAGTTGTTAATTTTCACACATCCATGACAGTTTTATACGAAGGTCATCCTATATTTAATGACCCTTTATTCAGTATAATTGTATTTTTCCATGTAAGCACACATACAACTTGCATAAATATTGCAATTAAAAAACAAGATGAACATTAAACAAACCTCTGTTCCAATTTTAAAAAGAAAAGATGGGTCAGCCAACATCCGGTTCCGAAGCATTCCCCATGACCTCATTGCAAATCCTAGAGGCCAGCTTGACCCCTACGTAACAGCAACATCAAAAATACTCCAGTGAAAAAACCATTCAAACTTTAATACAAAAAATTGAACCTTTCGCTATCAGTCACCCAACTATCTCTTCTAACACGTATTAACTTACTTTTATATTTGTTTCACCATGCAGAATCAATAGAATCTTATATGTCTACCAAATCAGCAAACGCATACTAACATTACCTGCAAATCCAAATATCTAAGGAGAAGCAATTTACGAATCCCAACACTTTTTGCTGCCTCCATCATATCTGCAGGAAGAGTAGCCCCTCTAGCCTCTGTCTCCTTCAGAACTTCCTCAAATTTCATAATTGGTCCAAACTCCTCCTCTTCAGGATCACCCTTTTCTCCGTCATCGCCATCGCCACCTCCACCACCTCCTCTGCCACCGCCATTATTAAATTTCCCATTTCCACCATTTCCATCAAAAAAACCCCCACCATTTCCTTCATCTATCTTCGCTTCCTCGTTACCACTCCCCAAAATCCTAACTTCTTCTTTTCTAATATTATTCCCACTACTTTCCTTAGTTACTATAGTCGTTGCCGCACCAGATTGAGGCCCTGCCTCTGGCGGTTGAGACAAGCTTAAAATCACTAACCTTTGTTTCTTCTTCACTGAAAAAAGGAATCTTTTACTACTACTCTTCACGAAGCTCAAATCTTGACCCCATAACTTACTTAAAAATACATCGTTCTTAACACTAACCAAATGCAACAACCCAAAACCCGACATTATTTTGTGTCGACAAATTGAGGAAACAGCAAAAGCTGTGACCTGATCAAAATACCAAACACAACTTAGCTTCGAATCAAAAACAAAAAAGAATCCATTGAACAAAAGGAAAGTCAGCAGAATTTACAAAGAACAAACCTTTGTTTGGAGAGAGAGAGAGAAAGGGCTTGTTTGGTGGCTTGTAAAATGAATGCTTGAAGTGTCAAAAGTGGAGGCGGAGACGCGACGGCGTGCAATTTGAGTGGTGGGATTTTATAGTGGGAGAGACGTTAGACTCCGCAAACTTTTTCCTTTTCCCAGCCCGTGTTGTCGACGAGCTACTGGCTACTGAATAATGCCTACTGGCGCTAATTCTTCTGAGGATTTGCACGTGCGGTTGGCTGTTCAGACACGTTTGTGTGACATTGTAGCTCTAGGGTTTTGGTGTCACTTACCACGTGTGGGAGTCCAGCTTCAAAATGCTCAAGCTCTCCTCATTTGTCATATACAAGAAACAATTCATAATTAAATAAAGTTTAAAGATTGAATTTGATCCTTTTACTAGTTTTAATCTAATTAACCACCATTTTTATGAACTTAAAAATAATTAATATTGATACTGTCTCGAATATTTAATTTATTAATTAATACATAATTCACTTATTTAAAAAATAAATTTGAATCTTTATTATTAATTAAAAAATATTATTTTAACAATTAAAGAATTATAAAATTGAGGTAACTGAGAGAGCAAATTCAACTTCAAACTTCAACACAGTCAATTAATCATGACTCACGTAAGAGCTTAGGGCATCGATGCTTTGTTTCAATTTGCATTTTTCAAGCTGCAAGTTGAGCTTTTGGCGTTTTCGATCATGTGCACTGGAAGAATTCTTTTGCTTGTTTATTATTCTCATCATTATTGATGTTCCTTTGTTCTTTTCTAATCAACAACTTTTTCTTCTTTTCCGGATTTTGACCAGACCTCAATCCGGAGCTCCTCTTCCTGGGAATGTGGGAAATGGTTCCATACTTCCAAGTTTTGAACATCTGGTCAGCCTGCTGAAAAGGGCTTTTGGGTTCCATTCAGATATCAACCTTGTGCCTGACATTGAAAGCGTACGAACTGGTTTGTACCATGTCTGATATTCCACTAGGACCAGGGGACAAATACTAAATCTGTGTCTGTTAAAGATTCATTGTTGGAGTATCTATCAGTATCGAGGCTGTTCTTTGCTGGTTGGAGAGTAATCTACTGCTGATATGAGCCGGTCAGATACTCAGAAGTTGTTCTACCTATGATTTGCCAATATAGTTATAAAGAAATCTTTCATTATAAGAAAGTAAATGAAATTGTCTGCTAATGTATATGGGTGATCAATCATCAAACCAGCTTTCTATGGATAAACAGTAATAGTTTCTGGCTATGAAGAAATCAGTCTTTTGGACCAAATATGGCATGCTTTCTCTGATGTATTGGTTATGTTCGTAAAATTTGAAGTTACAGCAATTGATCAAATTTTCTTCTTCAAAGCAGTATAAATCCTAAGTCTAAACCTTTAGACGTTGGAATTCAATCATTGTACAAAAAAGAAAAAAAATGTTCGGATTTCAAACGTGATTAATCAGTTGATCTCTTCAATATCTTCATCTGGTTTTCACTCATCATTTCCATAAGGAGCTCAACGACTTTACTCATAGCTGGTCTTGTGCTGCGATCATCTTTAACACACAGCAGAGCAACTTCCACCATTCTTTTGAGCTGCTCCTTGTTGTATTTATCTTTCAGTTTAGGATCAATTATTTTCTCAAGCTCTTCTTCTCTTATGCTTTCAGTGGTCAACTCTACCAAGTCGCTGCATTCTGTATCTAGTGAAGTAGCTGATTCAAGACCAGATGCACTCTTTCCGGTCAATAGTTCCAACAGAACTATCCCATAGCTGTACACATCTGCCTTTGCATCGATTTTCAGGTTCATCATCCACTCTGGAGCCAAGTATCCTCTTGTACCCCGGACCTTAGAAAATCCCCTATCATTACCGTCCTTGAAAAGCATTGACATACCAAAATCTGCCACTTTAGGTTCAAAATGGCTATCTATTAGTATGTTCTGAGGCTTTACATCACAGTGGAGTACCCACTCCAGGCACTCCTCGTGGAGATATGCCAAACCCTTTGCTGTCCCCACTGCAATATTATACCTCTGATCCCATCCTAAAACCTTGGGTGAATCAAAGAACAAGATTTTATCCAATGATCCATTCTCCACATATTCATAAACCAGTATCTTGTGCTCATTTTCAGCACAGAAACCCCAAAGCTTCACCAAGTTCCTGTGGTTTATTTTCCCTATGACGCTCACCTCAGCCCAAAATTGTGCATGTCCTTGCAGAACACCTTCTAGTCTCTTCACAGCCACAACTCTATCATCGTCTAGAACCCCTTTATAGACTGTGCCAAATCCCCCCTTTCCTATCTCTTTTTTGAAGTTTTTTGTTGCCCTTTTCAACTCCGAATAAGTGAAACGTTTAAATCCCAAGGCTAGTGCAATGTAACCTGCATCGACTGATTCCTCATTATCAGCATGGTTTCGGAACACATACCAACACCCTAAACCAATGCAGATCATTTCAATGCCTGCAACAGAAGCTGCAAAGGCAATTAGATATTTCATGTACCCGTTTTTGTTAGTTTTGCGATCGTCAGGGCTGTTATTCTCAAGAACAAGTTGTCCAGTTGAACAATCCAAGACATTTGTTGTGACCGCCTCTGTCTCTTCAATAGACTTCACCATTCCTTTGGGAACCTTGATGTGCATAATCATACGATTACTTGGATTACGGTAACCATTTCGGAGAGCACCTTTTGGGAAGCACTGACCTTTTCCATCTAGTGCATAACCAAAGCCCTTGCATTTGCAATCGTTTAGGCACTTTTCCCTGCATGTTTCCAGTGCAATGCCAGCTTGATAGGTGTTTAAATCAAATCCATAGTAATCCGTTTTATGCAGCTCCGCAAAGTCCAATTCGGCTGGATCACAAGTCAGATTAAACAACGGGGAGCAGCCCTTTGACCAATCTGAAGGATTATTTCTCTTGAAACCCGTGGGGCATGTGCAAGTTGGCAATGGATTGTAGGTGCAAATTCCATTCACTCCACACAACCCTTGAACCAGACAAGAGTCTAAACCACCAGGCCTCCATGAGAGTTTCCATGATCCAGTTGACTCATCTAAGCTATACAATCTTAATATTCCATCATAGTCCAATGTTAAACGCCTTTTCGGGCCAACCCCATAATCAGATGCATTGAATCGAAAATTATCACTTGATTTGAAACTACCAATTTCATTTAAAACTGCTATTCTTGAACTATTGTAAGGTGTTCGACCATTATAGAATATGGTTGAAACTGAATTTGGCCAGTAGACGCTCGAAAGCAGAGGACCATTGTAGAGGAGATCCAATACGTTATTATCATCAAATTTCAAGTTATAGAATCCTAATAGATATGTACCTCTACTTCTCATGGAAACCAATGTTGTGTTCCTGGTAAACCGTTGGGATGCGAGGAGTGTATCCGTGGGAAAATCAAAGCTCTCCCAGATGACAACATTCTTTTCTCGGTTGATTAGAACCAGGTTTCCTGTTTCAAGAAGCCGGACTTCCACCGCTGCACTTGACACCGTGTTGCTTGACCACACAATCGAACCATCCGCATCAAGTAAGACCAGGTTGCCACTGTCGTGGAGGGTTAGCCTGGATTGCTTCCCGTTCACTGGCCTGTCCCTGTTCGCCATCCAAACCACCGTCTTGTCAGCAGAATTGGTGAACCAGATGGAAAAGCAATAGGCGTTTGTGCCGACTTTGTAAAACCCACCGGTAAATGTTCCATTCGGTGAAACCAAGTAGTCATCCTCGTTCTCAACAGCCAAGGAGTTTCCAGGACTTAAGGTTGACAACCCTGGTAGCCCTGCTAAAGCACATGCCAGAAAAGGAGCCAAAACGAGGATAATGTAAAAGAGAGGTATTTCCATGGGCGTCTTCTAGAATAATATTCAGTCCTGAAAGCTCAATGCTTTTCCTTGCTATCAATCATTTTCTCTCTCTATATGTAGTCTTGCAATCAAAGCCGCCTTGGTCGCAATTTGAGCTATTGGTGCGGGAGTTATGGTCCAATTTCTGGCAAAACAGAATATTCAATTGTAGATAAAGAGTATTGGACCATCCTTTGTTAGGCCACGATCTCATTGAACCAATCAAATATAATAAATTATTGAACGTCTCCATCAAAACAATATATTGAGAGTCAACCTGATTAAATAACTTATTATCACTATTTGAAAATTGACTGCGACTTTATTTTCATTATCCAAGCAATCTCAAATAGTAAATATAGTATTAAATTAACGAAATTGAATATAATTTAAAACAAAAGAACAACAAAATTGACTTTAAATTAAGTTCTTGGTAAACTTGAATTGAATATTAATAAATTCAAATTTTGATTTGCATTATTAATTGATTTTACCTTGAATAATGATATACCCAAATTCGATCCGTAATTTGATCCCTCTGTACCTAAATTTTATAGCTTCATGCTACTAATATAATAAGGTAAGTTAACTCTTTTTTACAAGGTTACGTATTAGAAGATATAAATTATAATTTAAATCATTTTCACTATATATTAAATAATATATTTATAAAAAATTAATAAACGAATCAAACAAAGAGCACGTCACAAGCCTAATGTTGTCGTGTCCAAGCTAGTGTTATTGTCTGTTTTCCTCTTTGGTGGCTTATTTTTGTTCATATTAAAGTCCAACTTACGGGATATGATTGATATTAGATGATAAGTCACAAAACGACTGTTCAATTTTGGGTTTTTTGTTCTTTCTAAACTCTTGGCCTCATAGCTGCACTCAAGGGGGAAAGAAAATCATACAGATGCAAAGGTTGCAGGTTGGCTTTGCTGCTCGTGCGTGCATATTCATGTGTGAAAGGCAATTGCTTTACAGAGTTGGTTTAATTGTTTGAACGGGCAGTCAACTGATAGATCTCAGTTTCTCTACATGTTCGAAGGAACCCACACTAGTTCAGCGATAAAATCTGGTTTCTTGCTGAAAATGGTGCTTTTACAGACTAAACCCACCCTAAGGGGTGCTTTGTATTGAGAATGTGCATCATATTTTCAGGCATTTAATTAGTAGGAACGTGCCTGCGCTATTTTTAGACTACAAATCAGATTCTGTAAATACAATCCTGGATAACTAAGTCTTCCTGTTGCTGAAACGAAACATTTTTATTATCTTTGAGTTGGAGCTTGCAAATGCAAACATTGGATAGTAGATAGCTTGATAATCAAACTGAAAGTAGTAAAGAAATTTACAACTCAAATTATGACGCTACGATTGTCGGGGGTCCGGATCCGACTAACATCTTCGCATGCCATTAGAGCTTGGACTATGGAATCCATTGTTGGTCTCTTGTTTCTGTCTTCCTCCACACAAGAAATTCCAATTTCAACCATTTTTGCTACCTGGGTTCTGCTGAATTGTCCATTCAATCTTGTGTCCACTACATCCTCTATCCAGGTAGCCTCCTCACTCTGAATTTTTCTTTTGACTACCCTCACAAACCTCGTCATCTCAGCTTCCTGATCCTCGCCATCCTCGACCACCCAATTGGAAAGGCGAATGCCTTTCACCAACTCTAGAATCACGACTCCATAACTGTACACATCAACTTTGGCTGTGATAGGAAGATTTGATGCCCACTCAGGAGCCATGTAACCTTTTGTTCCTCGTATTCGAGAGAATTTAGAATTATTGAAACCCTTTTGAAACAACTTTGATAGTCCAAAATCCGAAATTTTGGGTTCGAATTCACCATCGAGAAGTATATTTTCAGGTTTTACGTCACAGTGTATAACCCATTCTAGGCACTCATGGTGAAGATAGGCCAAACCTTTTGCTGTCCCTAAGGCAACTTTGAATCTCTCTTTCCATCCAAGAAAATTTTCTGAAAAAAGAAGTTTGTCCAAAGACTTATTTTCCACGTACTCATAAACTAAGAGTCTGTGTTTAGATTCTGAACAAAATCCCCACATTCTCACAAGGTTCATGTGGTTGATCTTTCCAATTGTGCTCACTTCTGCCCGGAAAACTTCCTCCATTTGATACGCATCTCCCAATTTTTTTACAGCAATCACCCTTTCGTCTGCCAAGACACCCTTAAATACAACTCCAGAGGCTCCTCTACCCAGTTCTTCTTTGAAACTCTTGGTTGCCTTCTTAAGTTCAGTATAACTGAAAGTCCTGAATTGACTAGTTAACGCACGATATCCTTCTTCCACCGCGACTAGCACATCATGTCTCCTGAAAAGAAACCACCAACCTGATGCTAGGAAGATAAATTCGATTACACCAACAGCAGAGGCAAAACAATATAGATAAACCCATCTCAGCTTTTTACCTCTGGCCATGTACGTAGAAGAAAACCCTGTCACAGGTACTTTATATCCTCTTGAACTGCATGTAAGATTAGTGTCATTGAGAATGATGTATTCTGATATTTCTATATTCAGAGGCAGTTTCAAATATGTGGAGACTTTCACTGTTGAAGACTTGCAGCCATTGAAAAGTGCGGCTTTTAGGTGACATTTCACTTCCCCTGTTAGCCTATAGTTAAATGCTTGACACTGGCAATCTTCCTTGCATTTCTTCTTGCACCAATCTAATGTCTTGTTACTGTAAATATTGATATCATTTCCGTAGAAGTTCATGTGTTGAAACTCCACGAATTTCAGTTGCTGGGACTGTGAACAGGTTATAGAGAACCTTGGCTTGCAACCGGCGTTCCAGTTACTTGGGTCAGTCATCTCATATCCAGGAAGGCAGGAGCACCTTGGTAATTTTGGTGTAGAGATACAGATCCCATTCCTTCCACAAATCCCACGCACTAGACATGGTTGTAGAAGAGCTTCCCAGGTGATCGTCCACAATCCTGTTCCATTATTCAAGCTATAAAGCCTGAGGTTTCCATCGTAATCAATCGTCAGCCTCCGCTTGATCCCAAAACCCAAGTCCGAAGCATTGAATTGCAAGCTGTCACTTGACAAAAACCTGCCCATGTCATCTAAAACAGCAATTCTGGTATTGTTATAGCCTGTTCTCCCATTCTGAGTCACAGTATTATCAACATCAGGCCAATACAAAGTTGAAGTATCGGGCCCATCATACATCAACCTCAAGACATTATCATTATCAAAATAAAAATTGAAATACCCAGCAGAATAATTTCCCCTTCCTAACCTGGAAATCATCTTCTTACTCCTGGTAATGGGTTGGTGAGGAAGGAGTGTATCTGTAGGGAAATCAAAGCTTTGCCAAAGAATTTTACCAGATGAGTCCATAAGAACAAGATTTCCATTATCCAAAAGCTCCGCCTTTTGAACATCTGTGGTGCCGGTGTTGGTCTCCCACGTGGTGGAGCCATCGACATCAGTCAAGACAAAGGCACCATCTCGTAGCAGAGAAACTCTCGAGCCCTTCCCATTAACGGGTTTGTCGCGATTAGCCATCCAAACAACCGTTTTCTCCTTAGAGTTGGTGAACCAAATTGAGAAGCAGTAAGCATTTTCACCAACACTATAAAAGCCACAAGCAAACGTGTTGTCTGCAGAAATTAACAGGTCCGAGTTATCTTCGACAGATAGAGAAGAGCCTTTTTGCATGAAGTTGGGGTTTCTTGAACTTGACAGGGAGAAGCATACGAAGATAGCAACGAGGAAAAGAGTTGAACTCGTGGATGTAACGCTTTGTGAGCTCATGGCTATTGCCTACTGGGTTTAGGAACTACAGAGGTTATTGAGAAAGGAGATTCCTATATGAAGCATGGATTTTACGCTGTGAAATACAGTACTTCACAACCACCACGTCCAGATGACCAGTGACGTTTAAGACTAATTACAAGACTAATTAAAGAAGTGGTTTTGAGAGAATGCATGCATCGGAACCGTTGACTAAGTAGGGTTGGGTAAAGAGAAAACGAAATTGATTCTAGTAAAAAGCATTAAATCCAAACGGAAGGGTTGCTTGGGCTTGGAAATAAGTGTTGAAAAATGGTCTTTGATGGAAACGAGATGACTATAAAAGGCCTTTCGTTACACAATTCGAAAGTTCAACTACGCCCTTTGATGGGATTAATCGAAATCTTCTCATGAGGACATTTTCCAACAATTAATCGTATGAAATGGAGGAATAATGTTACTTTCATTCAAAAATGTGATGTGGGGTTTATACAAATATATTATAGATAAAAAAAATGTGAAGGAATAATGTTATTTAAATTTATTATAGATTAAAAATATATTTATAATATTAAAAATTACAAGTAAAACAAATTGTGAAGAAAAAAATTTATGAAATGGAGGGAGTAATTACAAAAACAAATCACTTTTATGACATGTAACTTTCAAAAACATATTTTATAATGTAGCTGCTTGCCATGGAGCATCATGGTTCTCTTCTTTGGATATTGTTTCAAATTTTTTCTTACCCTCCTTCTTGTAGACGCAATTCAATTGTATTGGCTCTTCTAAAAATTCAAAAATCAAATTTAACCGTTTTACACGACATTGAATTCTAATGATAATAATTGTAAAGTCTTGTCTGCTTATAAATTAAAATGTTAAATGAAGATGTCGATTGTCACATGCATTGTCTACCACAAATCAATAAAAAACAAATTAACAAAGCTTTCCATACCTTCAACTTCCATCTTTCCATGGCGACCAAGTTGCCAGTTCCCTCGGGAGAATGGCTCTTCTATCTTTCAATGACCCGTTGCTATAGTGATGCATAGCATTTTCAGCTTCATCCTTTCTTGGGATCTACATGAATATCAAGCAAGTTTCGTATTGACGTTCATATCATCAAAAGACTAACCTATGTTAAGTTGCAACCACCAACTTAAGATTCTATTGTTGTAGCCATAAGCGTCATGGTCCTCGACCAGTTTCCTTCACCTCAATGACTAACCTAGCACCCCACTTTCACTCTTTCGAATAGCATTCCATCCTACCCCTAGCCATTGTAATTTGATCATTGAAGGAAACAGGACGTAAGCTTTGTATATTGATCGTACAAGGAAATCGGCATCAGATTTCTGTCAATTGACATTGGGTTGTTTAGATTTTTTTTTGTCATGGTTAGATATTTGATTCCTCTTATACTGGAATAAGTTGCTAAATGCTAGCCTATTTGTGATATCATTTTATTCTTGAGTACTAGAAAACGATATGCTAGTTTGTTTCTTTCTTTATATTTTTGGTTTTTCTAAAATTATTTTTCAACAATTAAATGCTGAATTAAGTACTTTAGTTTTGCATTCTTTGCTACAAGCCAAGTTGTGTTACGGATTACAGCAAAGCATTTTTACTCTCTGCGCTATAATCGCAGAAGTTATTCTAGCTCTTAGGATATAGTGTAATCTATACACAAAATCATTGATACTTGATAGCTAAAAGGAAAACTTAAGGTAAATATGAGATTTATAGCTCAAATGGCACTGCCATTCTCTGGAGTGTGGATCTGATTAACATCTTCACATGCCATTAGAGCTTGGACTATAGAATCCATTGTTGGTCTCTTGCTTCTGTCTTCCTCCACACAAGAAATTCCAATTTCAACCATTTTTGCTGCTTGGATTTTGCTGAATTCTCCATTCAATCTTGTGTCCACTGCATCCTCCATCCAAGCCGCCTCTTCACTTTGAATTTTTCTTTTGGTTACCCTGACAAACCTCGTCAACTCAGTTTCTTGCTCCTCGCCATCCTCGACTACCCAATTGGAGAGCCGAATGCCTTTCACCAACTCTAGAATCACGACTCCGTAACTATACACATCAACTTTTGCTGTGATAGGAAGGTTTAATGCCCACTCAGGAGCCATGTAACCTTTTGTTCCTCGAATTCGAGAGAATTCAGAATTCTTGTGGCCCCTTTGAGACAATTTTGCTAATCCAAAATCTGAAATCTTAGGTTCAAATTCACCATCCAGAAGTATATTTTCAGGTTTCACATCACAGTGTATGACCCATTCTAGGCACTCATGGTGAAGATAGGCTAAACCTTTTGCTGTCCCTACGGCAACTTTAAATCTCTCTTTCCATCCAAGAAAATTTTCTGTAAAAAGAAGTTTGTCCAAGGACTTATTTTCCACGTACTCGTAGACTAGGAGTCTGTGTCTGGATTCTGAACAAAATCCCCACATTCTCACAAGGTTCATGTGGTTGATCTTGCCGATTGTGCTCACTTCTGCTTGAAAAACTTCCTCCATTTGATACGCACCTCCCAGTTTCTTGACAGCCACCACCCTTTCGTCCGCCAAGACACCCTTAAATACAGCTCCGGAGGCTCCTTTACCCAACTCTTCCTTAAAGTTCTTGGTTGCCTTCTTGAGTTCCATATAGGTGAACTTCATAAATTGCCTAGATATCACACGATATCCTTCTTCCACCACAGCTTGCACACCACGTCTTCTGATAAGAAGCCACCAACTTGACACTATAAGGAGCATTTCAATCAAACCAATGGCAGAGGCAAACGAGTATAGATATACCCATCTCATCCTTTTACCTCCGATTCCATACATAGAAGAAATCCCTATCTTCATTATAGATTCACTTGAATTGCATATATAATTAGTGCCATTGAGAATGATGTCTTCTGATGATTCTATACTCAAAGGCAATTTTAAATATATGTTACCTGAGAAATTTGGAGACTGGTAGCCATTGAAAAGTTCAACTTTAGTGTAACATCTCCCTTCCCCTGATAGCCTGTAGCTAAATGCTTGACACTGGCAATCTTCCAAGCATTTCTTTTTGCAAGAATCAAATGATATTTCTGTAGTGTAAGAGGAATCAAATCCATAGAAGTCCACATGTTGAAGTTTCACGAATCTCACCTGCTGGGAGTGTGAACAGATTGCACTGAACATAGGCTTACAGCCCTTGCTCCAATTACTTGGGTCAGCCATCTCATATCCAGGAGGACATGAGCACTTCGTTTCTGGTGTATAAACACAAATCCCGTTCCTCCCACAAAGCCCATGCACTAAACAATGCTGCATAACAGCTTTCCATGAGATAATCCATAATCCTGTGCGATTATTCAGGCTATAGAGCCTGAGGTTACCATCGTAGTCAATTGTCAGCCTCCTCTTGATCCCAAAACCCCAATCAGAAGCATTGAAATCCAACCTATCACTTGACAAAAACCTCCCCATGTCATCTAAAACGGCAATTTTAGTACTGTTATAGTTTGTTCTCCCATTTTGAAACACATTCAAGTCAATATTAGGCCAATACACGCTTGAAATATCAGGCCCATCATACATCAATCTCAAGACATTATCAGTATCAAAAAAAAAAAGGAAATATCCAGCAGCATAATTTCCTCTTCCTAACCTGGAAATCAACTTCTTACTCTTGGTAAAGAGTTGGTGAGGAAGAAGTGTATCTGTTGGGAAATCAAAGCTTTGCCAAAGAATTTTACCAGTTGAGTCTTTAAGAACAAGATTTCCATTATCCAAAAGCTCCGCCTTTTGAACATCCGTGCTGCTGGTGTTGGTCTCCCATGTGGTGGAGCCATCGACATCTTTCAAGACAAGGGCACCATCTCGCAGTAGAGAAACTCTCGAGCCCTTCCCATTAACGGGTTTGTCGCGGTTAGCCATCCAAACAACCGTTTTCTCCTTAGAGTTGGTGAACCAAATTGAGAAGTAGTAAGCATTTTCACCAACATTGTAAAAGCCACAAGTAAACGTGTTGTCTGCAGAAGTTAACATGTCTGAGTCATCTTCGACAGACAAAGAGGAACCTCTCTGCAAAATGTTGGGGTTTCTCGAACTTGACAAAGAGAAGCATAGAGAGATAGCAACAAGAAAAAGAGTTGAACTCTGGGATGTTAAGCGTTGGGATCTCATGGCTACTGCCCCTCTTGGGTTTAGGATTCTATAATGTGAACTAGAGTTCTTGGAAGACCACTAAGTCCACAACACCGGTGACTTTTAAGTTCCCATTTTAAATTTCGGCGGCCTTGTGTCAATGCTGTAGTTGAATATCCCAAATCAAGCAAGCATATTGAATATTCCAGGTCTTTTTCATGAGGCGACGGGCAGTTGTTTTATGAGGACCATTTTTCCAACAATCAACCTTAAAAAATGATGAATCTCCCGTTGTCCAATCTGAAATTTATCAGAACTTTCTGATTTGATGAGGTTTAATGAATATATATTAATTCAATACTTGATAGTTCCAGGTAAACATCCCTGTTTCACACGCAATTCAATCGTATTGTCCCTTCCTCATCCCTGTTTTATGAGGACCATTTTTCCAACAATCAACCTTATTAAATGATAAATCTCCCGTTAGTCAATCATGGTTTACTAGTGTATTGTCATGGTTCTCGACCTAACCTCTTTCTTTGGGTATCATTCCAAATTTCCCTTACCCGCCGATTCCCCAAGCTCCACCTCCCTGTTCCACACGCAATTCAATCACGTTGTCCCTTACGTAACGGAAATCCAAAACCTCAGTTTCACCCAGTTATTCCAAAATTTGAAGTATCGAATTTTCTAACAAAAGCATACGAGATGAAGATGTTGATTGTCGCCTGCATCAGCCACCACAAATTAATAAGAACAAGTTAACCAGAGCTTTCGATACCTTCAAATTCATCTTTCATGACGATCAAGTTCCCAGTTCCCCTGAGAGAATATGCACTGGCTCTCTCTCTTTTGAAACATAAACTTTTTCAGCTTCATCGTTTCCCGAGTTCTATATGAATATCAATAATCTCTAATGACATGTAACTTTCCAATTGCCCTGCAACAGCCCTCGGGCATTTTACCAGTGAATAGCATAACAATATTAACATTGCATTCACTGTAAATATTACCTATGCTACTTGCTAGCAAGCATGGATAATAAAAAGGTTTAATTAGGTTATACTTTTATACTGAATTGATTTGGAAAGAATTAAATTTGATTATGTTTATATGAAATGTATGGACATTCAATTGTCATTTTGTTATATCATTTAGTATTATAGAAAAATAGTCCATAAGCTAGCTTCTCTTACAGTCTAACTCAAAGAATCTACTAATTAAATAAAATAAATAATCATTCATTTCATCGTGTTTTTATTTAAAAAATTAAAAAAAATAATAAACTAAATAGAGATTTAAACCAAGCAAAGAAACAGAATAATAATTGAAAAAAACCTCGAAATTACATAGTGAAAGTAATAAATTAATGATCAACTAATTCTCAAAAAATTAGCTGAAAATCATTTATATAAATTAAATTTTGAAAAATTCGTAATTTCTAATCTTAGGCTAGGAAGGCTTTTGGCTCCTCAGTCCTCTAGTCTTTCTCAGAACATTCACATTATAGGACCTAGCATTCACATCATATATAGGTTTGGGAACCAGGGATGGTGCTTTCACAATATGAAGTAAGACCATCAAACATTCTGCCTTTGAATACATTCATGATAACCTCTGATGAAGACTTCTAAACGTGCAGCTTTTCAATCATGATTCATGCAAATCAATTTTTTTTTTTTTTATACAAGTTAGCTCATTGCAGGACATACCCTTGCCATTGACTTTCCATGTGAGAGAAAAAAATATAAAACCATTCATCACTAATGGTAAATTTAGAATTTTACATAAAAAGTGATTAAAAAATAATTATAAAAATAATCATATTGTATATATTAAGTTTTATACATATAATAAAAAAATTAAAAATTAAGATATGATGACCGTCACCTTCTTGACTCCGCCTCTTGTTGCCGATAAGATCAAACACACACACCCAGTGAACTAGAGGGCCTGCTTCCAAGCAAAAAGAAAAAGGGTCCGAGATGCAGGCCATGATCATCCCACTGCAGCCAAAGTGCCTCTCTTCTGTACAAGCATTGACAGCTCCCACGGGCAGAAAGTCCTCTGCCTATGCAAACTAAGGACATGACTACTCTTTACCTTCAAATGGTCCAAGTTGTTGAAGTTGAGTTATATGTTCATTTACCACTTATACCATTTTAACATCTCAGAATAAAGGCTGTGCAGTGTGTTATGCAATGATTGGCAATGGCAATTAGATCAAAAGTATGAAAATGTTTGGATAAAAAGTTGGGTAAAATTATCTGATTGATAATTCTGAATGATAATAACGAAAAAGGTTTCTTGGAAACTTGCAAATATATAAAAAAAAAAAAAAAACAAAAGCACAATAAAGCACTCATCCAACTATAAATTCTCCTGCACAACCATCAACCCAAAAGCTATTGGTAGCTGATAGCTAAAAGTAAAACCAAAGGTAGAAAAGAGATTTATAACTCAAATGGCACTACCATTCTCTGGAGTTTATATCCGACTAACGTCTTCACATTCCATTAGAGCTTGGACTATGGAATCCATTGTTGGTCTCTTGTTTCTATCTTCCTCCACACAAGAAATTCCAATTTCAATCATTTTTGCTGCTTGGATTCTACTGAATTGTCCATTCAATCTTGTGTCCACTGCATCCTCTATCCAGGCTGTCTCTTCACTCTGACCTTTTCCTTTGATTACTCTGACAAATCTCGTCAACTCGGTTTCCTGTCCCTCGCCATCCTCCTCCACCCAATTGGAGAGTCGAATGCCTTTCACTAACTCCAGAATCACGACCCCATAACCATATACATCTACTTTTGCTGTGATAGGAAGGTTTAATGCCCACTCAGGAGCCATATAACCTTTTGTTCCTCGAATTCGAGAGAATTCAGAATTCTTGCGGCCTCTTTGAGACAACTTTGCTAGTCCAAAATCTGAAATCTTAGGTTCAAAGTCACCATCCAGAAGTATATTTTCAGGTTTCACGTCACAGTGTATAACCCATTCGAGGCACTCATGGTGAAGATAAGCCAAACCTTTTGCTGACCCCAGGGCAATTTTAAATCTCTCTTTCCATCCAAGAATATTTTCTGCAAAAAGAAGTTTGTCCAAAGACTTATTTTCCACGTACTCATAGACCAAGAGTCTATGTCTGGATTCTGAACAAAATCCCCACATCCTCACAAGGTTCATGTGGTTGATCTTTCCGATTGTGCTCACTTCTGCCCGAAAAACTTCCTCCATTTGATACGCATTTTCCAGTTTCTTGACAGCCACCACCCTTTCGTCCGCCAAGACACCCTTAAATACAGCTCCGGAGGCTCCTTGACCCAACTCTTCCCTGAAGTTCTTGGTTGCCTTCTTGAGTTCGATATAAGTGAACTTCATAAATTGACTAGATATCACACGATATCCTTCCTCCACAACAGCGTGCACATCACGTCTTCTGAAAAGAAGCCACCAACTTGACATTATGAAGAGCATTTCAATGGCACCAATGACAGAGGCAAACGAGTATAGATACACCCATCTCACCCTTTTACCTCCAGTTCCATACATAGAAGAAGAAGCCCCTATAGTTATTGTAGATTCACTTGAATTGCATATACGATTGGTGTCATTGAGAACAATTGGTTCTGATGTTTCTATACTCAAAGGCAATTTTAAATATATGTCACTTGGGAAACTTGCAGACTGGTGGCCATTGAAAAGTTCAATTTTGATGTAACATTTCGCATCCCCTGATAGCTTGTAGCCAAATGCTTGACACCGGCAATCTTCCAAGCATTTCGTCTGGCAAGATTCTAATGATATATTTGTAAGGGAAGAGGAATCAAATCCATAGAAATCCGCATGTTGAATCTTCACGAACCTCACCTGTTGGGAGTGTGAACAGCTTCTAGTGAACCTAGGCTTGCAACCTTTGTTCCAATTACTTGGGTCATCCATCTCATATCCTGGAGGACATGAGCACTTTGGTTCTGGAGCATAGATACACATCCCATTCCTCCCACAAAGCCCATGCACTAAACACTGTTGCATGACAGCTTTCCATGAGACGGTCCATAATCCTGTCCCATTATTCAAGCTATAGAGCCTGAGGTTTCCATCGTGGTCCATTGTCAGCCTCCTCTTGATCCCAGAACCTGAGTCAGAAGCATTGAACTGCATCCAATCACTTGAGAAAAACCTGCCCATGTCATCTAAAATAGCAATTCTTGTACTGTTAAAGTTTGTTCTCCCATTTGTTAACACATTCGTGTCAATATTAGGCCAATACACGCTTGAAACATCAGGCCCATCATACATCAATCTCAAGACATTGTCATTATCAAAAAGAAAATGGAAATATCCAGTAGCATAATTTCCTCCTCTTAACTTAGAAATCAACTTCTTACTCTTGGTAAAGAGTTGTTGAGGAAGAAGTGTATCCGTAGGGAAATCAAAGCTCTGCCAAAGAATTTTACCAGATGAGTCCATAAGAACAAGATTTCCATTATCCAAAAGCTCCGCCTTCTGAACATCTGTGCTGCTGGTGTTGGTCTCCCACGTGGTGGAGCCATCGACATCTTTCAAGACAAAGGCACCATCTTGCTGCAAAGAAACTCTCGAGCCCTTCCCATTAACTGGTTTGTCACGGTTAGCCATCCAAGCAACCGTTTTCTCTTTGGAGTTGGTGAACCAAATGGAGAAACAGTAAGCATTTTCACCAACACTACAAAAGCCGCAGGTAAACGTGTTGTCCGCAGAAATTAACAGGTCCGAGTCATGTTCGACAGACAGAGAAGAACCTCTCGGCAGAATGTTGGGATTTCTTGAACTTGCCAAAGAGAAGCATACAGAGATAACAATGAGAAAAAGAGTTGAACTCAGGGATGAATAGCTTTGGGATCTCATGGCTACTGCGTCTCCTGGGCTTAGGAACTTCTGCCATTGCTGAATAAAGGCCACTCCTATATGAAGTGCATAATGTGAACTATAGAGTTCTTCAAAGACCATCAAGTCCACAACACCGGTGGCTTTCTTTTTTTTTTTGAAGATTAAAAGTATTTCCATTAAATCAGGGTGAAATCCCCTATGTACACAAAGGAAGGGACTAGGAGAGACTTGGTCCAGGTGCCCAACACCGGTGACTTTCTAAGTCTCCATCTTAACTTTCAGCCGCCTTGTGTCAAACGGTAGTTGAATATTCCAGATAAGGCAACCTTATAAAATATGATAAAACCTCCCTTTATTCAATCTGAAATTTAACAGAAACTTCTGACATGAGGTTTGTAATGAATATATATTAATTCAATACTTGATAATGTAATTATTATATTCGTGTAGCATCGTGGTTCTCGACCTAATTTCTTTCCCTTGGAATGATTCCAAATTTCCTTTACCAGCCAATTCCACAAACTCCACCTCCCTGTTCCACACGCAGTTCAATCATATTGGCCCTTTGACGACAAGCCAAAACCCCTGTTTCACCGTTCTACACAACATTCAGCTAAATTGCAGTTATTCAAAAGTCTATGCAGAACAAATTAACGAAGCTTTCCGACACCTTCAAACTCATCTTCAGGCGATGATCAAGTTCCCAGTTCCCCAGGAGAATATTAGCTCTCGCTCTTTCCATGACCCTCAATAGTTAAGCATGAGTATTTCAGCTTCATCCTTTTCCGTCATGCCAGAGCTGTTAAACTGGAATTATACATACATTTTCCATTTATACAGTTTTAATACTCTATAGCACATCTAACCATTTATCATTCTTTCATAGCAGAAATGAGAATATTACAACATCCAAACGGGGTACGTTTGACCCCGGTTAACACCCCCAGTCCCCTGTTACTCAAAAGAATAACTGTACAAATAAATATTTTTACACAATAAAACAGGGTACGTCATCAGGAGGACGGGTTAAAAAATGTTTAACTGACTCTATGGCTGTTCCTTGCACTTGAGAAGAGCCATCCTCTGGGATCTTGAATAACCTTGCCTGTTTCTAAGAACATCAATGTAAGTTTGAAGTCTATACCGATCTGAGTTTGTGAGAGAAAATGGAGGATTGAGAATGAGGGACGGTGCTTCGACTAGAAGAAATACTAATAATCGCACTGCCTTTGAATACAACAAAGCTGCCCTTTCCATTTTACCCATAAGCTCATCAACCTGCAAAGACACACATGACAGGACAATATCAGCTCATTGTCATCTTCTATCACCTTAATTCAAGAAAACTTTCATGGCATTTATCAAATACATCAAAAACTTCATTTCATATTGTAAAAGATCCTGGCTCGAATCTTTTCTCATGTTTTGTTGCCTTCACCTCATACAAATGGTTTAAAGTAATGTCCAGTCAATTAAATTGGTAGATAAATACAATTTAGGCACATTGAATGAATCAAGGCAATAAGAAAATACTCACCCCTCCATGCCTTCCCAAAGCAAGGGCAGCTTGAAATATTGTCTCCATTGCATCAGGCATCTCTGTTCTTCCTGCAATGACGATGAGAAAATGCTAATTTACAATCTTAAAATTTATAGAATGAAGACAAGGTGGTACAATTTTGTTTACTTTCACATCAGCAATAATTGTCAAAGTCCATGAATTGTTATATTATGCATTTAGTTGCTTTCTCATTCTGTGAGCAATTTCAAAGTGGACCAACAAATATTGACAGAGGCAGTAATAAATATTAAAGGCATACCAGGCTCAATAACCTTGGCAAGTTCCTCAGCATGTTCAACTTCCTGGAGAAATTCCCTCTCTATCTCTACGGATATATCCTCTGGCCCTTCAGGGCTGAAAATATCCTGACATTCTTCTGTATCAGATGTTCCATGCTTCTTGCTGCCACTCCTCAATCTGCTCGTTTCTTGGCTTGGACTTCCTTCCATTGCTGATGCAGCCTGTGCATGGCAAATATGCAATGCTTGCTTCCAAATCGCAAGAATCACAAGCTGGATTGAGAATGCTTCAAGTTGTCTACCTGCCTCAATCTATCAAACGAACCATGATAACATTACATATAAAATAACCTCCATAAACCTTACCATAGCAAAGAAAATACCAGGTGAACCTAGCTAGCAACATGTCTACACAAGAAAGATGCAGTGAGATCATTCATCCCCTAGTTGCCTTATGAGAGCATATATCCATCCAAGAGAAACCAATCAAATGTTCCAAACATACCAATATGAGTTCAAACCAGACCAGTCATTGGTTAACATGGCAGTCAAGCATGCAAGCATGGGGAAGAATGAAGGGAAACAGAGGGAACCAATTATGCTATTTTACTACTCTGCATAATGGACTTATAATAGATGTGCTATGGACTAACATTTTCATGCACTAATTCAGTAATAGCAGATGCACACTGCTGTAATGACTTTATCCTCGTCATGCAATGAGATGATGGCTGTTCCAGAACATCTCCCATATCCATTGATCCTTGAGAAGTCCCAGGGGCAGAGCTCTGACTTTCCAAGCTTCCTACAGTACAGATGTTAATGTTGGTGGCATCAACAATAGGCACAGGGGCAGTTGATGTGCTGTTATTTGTAAAGGGGATTAAAGGTGGACTCTCTGATTTGTATGGGATATTGTTTGGCTTGGAAGTGCTAGCTGAAGAACATGACACATCCATGGGAGGTCCAGACACAAGAACATAATCTTGGTCGATCAACTCCAGTGAGTCACCAACTGTGGAAACAATGCGAGGATGACAGTTAAACCAGACATGTTATGACAAAGGCTCAGAACACAATGTTTGAGCAAGATATATGGGAACTAGATCATATGTAACTGATTTGAGAAATGGAACAAAATAAGATTGCTGGTACCTCTTGAACCAGTATTCACAGATCTTTGATCCATGGATTTCTGAGGTTCATGCAGAGTTTCACCTGGAACCTTGCGACTTTCAAGCCTAAAACTAGTATTTTCTGGTTTATGTCTTGTACCACTGTATTTGGAAGTAAAACCCACTTTATTCAAAGGATTAGATGTTACTTCACTAGCATCTTTTGCATCAGGAGAAAATCCATAAGCAGATTTCATTGAGGACCTCTTCATTGCAGAGGAAGGGCTCCCTTCAGGACCACTAGAATCATCATCCAGAAAGAAAGGGAGACAGTCCTCCTGAAAGCTGTCCTCAGTATTCCTTACAGGATTGCTTTCAGACAGAGGATAACCAGCCACTGTTCTTGAAAATCTCTGACTCCTGAATATACCACAAAGTTTCATAATTTAGGGAACTGAAAGATATTGTATATCAAGACAAGACAATGAGAAGAATCATTTCCTCAGTTACCTCAATGACTCATCTGGTTGGCCCTGAGAAAGAAATGGGTGGTTAAAGAACTCTTCAAATGTTAAACGTTCCACTGCAGATACAAGGATAAAAAGCAGAACAAGAATTAGCGAAGGTTTATAAATAAAAACTGCTCAGCACTCAAAACGTGTTGATAGCATTGCTCAATAAAACATGACTCTTATCGTTCTCTTTGCTCATTGTCTTGACATATCAGCTAAAGCTTTATCTCAGCATCATCTTCCTTGCATGGTCTAGCATGTAGGAAGTAGTATTTATGATACAATAATTCTTGTAAGCTCAATTAACAATTCAAAAGTTAAAGTCATTCATGATTAAAACATCAAAGCAAAAAATTGCAAGCCCAAAGTAAGGGATAAGAACAATAATCATGAACTACACAATTTTGATTAAGGTTAAAGCCTAGGAATTAGAGTGTTCTTTCATGTACCTCTAATTTTGGCAATCTTCATTTGTCATAGAATTAATTAGCATCTAACAGAAAAATAGTTGCTTTGGTCTCTAACATGCCAACAAATAATCCAATTGTCTACAGCATAAGTTTGCAATTTACATCTTAATTTGTGGAATACCTGGATTACGTCGAAGCAATTTTCGACATAAATCTTTGCAATCAGCAGTCAAATAATTGTTCTCCACAGGGAAATGCAATTCGGTTGATTTCACAATGTTCTGGAGTAACTGCATAAAACCAGATATTAAAAAAAAGGATCAAGGGAACTGCACACAAATATATTCACTAGTTCAACTCAGGTGATTAATTGCAAGTCTAAAGTTAGAACTTCCGAGAACACTAGAGACCACTTTAGACAAAAAAAAAAAGTTCAAAGTTCATTAAACCTGTATTTGATTGTTTCCAGTGAATGGAGTTTTCCCAGTAACGAGCTGAAATAAAATAGCACCGACACTCCAGAGATCTGCCTGTGTATTAAGTCAAGGTTAGTAGGCAATAATTTCAGTATGATAGAGAAGAGGGAAGACGAGTCTTGGGCAGGGAGTAACTATCACCTTTGCATCATACTTCTGCAGTTGCATTATCTCTGGAGCCATGTATAGCGGTGAACCACACAATGTTTCAGCAAGCCCCCTAGGTTGCAGAGATCTGCCAAAACAGAACTGTAACATACCAACTATGGACTATGGGTAAAAAATCCATTGGAAAAACATACATGCACAGCAGTTATTACTAAAGATATATTTTTGTTTTCCCTCTGTCCATATTTAAGGGTTACATAAACAAATGAACTTTATTTTAATGGCAAAACAACACCAATGGGACTACAAATGCAAAAAAATTTCAATTTGGAACAGAACTCCAAAAGAGAGAGAAAAAAAAGGGTAGACAACAAGTGTGCAGGACAATTAGATCATTTACCTTGCAAATCCAAAGTCAGCAATCTTTAAAACTGCATTGCTATCATTTCTTGATAATAGAAGATTCTGTTCCAAAACAATAAACATTACAAAGAGAATATATTCACAAAACACTTCATAGCATGGACAAGACTAGTTTATATCAAAGGTTGTCTTCCAACATGAAGAATTTATTTTTCAATGCATATCTACCAATATATACAACTTCATGACAACCAATAATATGGTTCAAAAGCATACCCAATTTAGAGAGAAAAAAGGCACCATCTCTTACATGAAACTCCTATTTGATTACAATTATAGAAAGAAAATACAACTTTTAGAGCAGGCTTGCTTCTGTACTTATATGCATAAGTAAAAATTATATCAAAATTTGAACTAGAACCAAACAAAATGAACTGAACCTGAGGCTTTAGATCCCGATGTATAAGATTATTGTCACGGAGAACTTGTAGGCCAGCCGCTGAAAAACAATGGTCAAAGGAATTTTGAGTGAACAAAATTCAGTAGACGGGACCTATAACCACAGAGAGTTTGCAGCATACCTAGCTGCTGCATGAAATGCTTTGCAGTTGCCTCAGAGACACTTCCATGGCGTGTAATATACATAGAAAGATCACCCCCCTTGCAGTACTCCAATACAAGATGTATCTTTCCAGGAACCTACGCATATGTATACAAGCCAAAATAAAAATATCATTAAGATAAATACTATACTACTGCTCATATAACAAGTAGAATTACAAAGAACTCGACACAGTGGCATATCAGCAATATCTCAAATAACTTTCATTTCAAATCAATGTATACTTGTGAGATGGCCTCAACATACAAAAGATCTAATGAGAAATAACAAAATGCCAATCCAAGGCATAGAGCAAAATTGCAACTAAGGAAACCATTACTCCACTCCAAGCTGTAAATGGAATGAAGGACCACAGGATATAACTACTTTAGCAGGATGAAAATATGCTCCAATAGATATAAACAAAAACAGCACCGAGCTTCACAATCACGTACGTGACTAATAGCTATTCAATTTAGTTTCCCTTGACCACTACAAATTTACCCAAAATTTATCAATGTTCCTCAAAGCTTCAACTTAGTATTAGTTGTGGTAGCGCAAAGGGAAACAAAATTAAACTTCAACTCATTTTTGGCCTTCCAAATTGCAAACCAATAGAAGCTTATGTAATCACATTAAACAGATTGACTGCAAATTCTACTCTTCCTTAATTCATTCATTATCTGCTTCTATCAAATATAAGTCAAACATATGACCAAACAAGTCCTTTTTCAATGGAAAGTCCACAAAAAAATTCTCTCAAAAATAGATTCTTCTCGTTAAAATATCTTCAGTAAAAAAATCCAATCCTCTGTTCTTTTATTATTTTCCTTAAAAGAAATTACTATCTAAATAAACGGCACCTCAATTACCAGATTCCTCCTTACTTAACAGCTCAATTTCTAAAATAAATTCAAATATTTCCGTTTCCGCCACTTTTTCCTCTACTTTCTCGGCATCCAAACAACTCCTTAAAAACTAATAGTACAATGAAACAAAATTTAAAAAAAAAAAAAAACTAACCTCTATAATATCATGCATGCGAATAATATTAGGATGATTAATTCTCCTCAAAATAAAGATCTCCGACATCAAACTATCCTGCAACTTCTTATTGAGTCGACCCATTGCGATCTCCTTTATCGCCACTTCGGTTCCATGAACTCGGTGCCTCGCATGCCAAACAACCGAGAACGAACCCGAACCGATTTGCCGGCCTACTATATAGTTCCCTACCACTCTTTCCCTCCCCGTCGCTTGCGCCATTACAAAGAGACAGAAACCCTAGGATCCAACGCCGGAAATTTTCAAGCTTAAATAGTTAGATTATTGGATTCCGGAATTTGGATCTTTCCGAAGATTCGACCCGTATTTTTAAAGGATTTCGGATTGGCCCTGTAAAGATAACATGGTGACGAAGAGAGAGGAAAGGCAAGGGAGGGTGAGATTAAATTTTTAATGGGAGCTTTCCTTGTTTAATAATTATCAGTTCAATTATTGAGACTATTAATTGTGATTAGCGAGTACGTAATCTTGGATTAGCGTTTCTGATTTGATTCCTTCTTTGGGAGAGCCCCAAGCTAAAGCGGAATTCGACATGGGAGAGGATTTTAACATACGGTTAGTTTCACGGTGCAACCATGGATGTTAGTGAACTAGCGGGTTTTGATTGGGTGGTTTTGGGTTAGGTGATGATGTAAAAGGCCCCGATGTCAGACTTTTGATACGTGTCGGTGAGAGATTGGTTGGATAATTTTACGTTTCCGGCTTTTATGAATTTTGCGGAGGTTGGGATTCCAATTCTAATTGGTAACACTTTTTTTTTCTGTATCTCACATTGTGCTCAAGATATTTTTTTTTCTTTTCCTACTAATAAATATCTTATTATCTTAATATTGTATTTTTCATTTTACATCATTTAATTTGAAGAAAAAATAAATCTTTGATTCTTCACTTCATTTCTATCGATAATAAGAAGCAAAAGAATATCCAACAATATACTAAATAAATCTAAACGACGTATTGATCAACACATGAACATTATTAAATAAATCTTTTAATGAATTAAATCAGTTTGCCACAACAAAATTAATATATAATTACTTGAAATTCAAATTTGCTTAAATTTATATTGTATTTGTATCATGTACAAACTTATTAAATCTATTAACTCCTTATGAAAATAAAAATTATTCACCATACTAATTGAAAATAAAAATATCCATATGATATTAATTGAGAAAAACAAATCACATAGTATCATGCGAAATAAAATAAAATAAAATGAAATGTAAGTGGAATTTATCTTTTTATAATCTTTTATTTTTGTAATTTATTAATAAAAAATGAATTAGCAACTCTTTTATTTGAAAGTGTAACTATGTTTCAATCATTTTTTTCTCTATATTTTTAGTTTTCCATCTTATCACTAAACCTAATTATTCCTTAATTGGCTAGCAAATACGACAAAAATACTAATTCAAATTTTTTGGTTTTTGTTGTAGATGTCAAGCCGATGCTTCTCTTTGACACCATGTCTAGATAGAGTTTGTCATGTTACACGTGAAGTTTATGGTCAAAAAGAATTAAGCTTGGTTAACTTGTAGCATTAGGGTAAGACCTATAACATCTCATTAGCCCAATCTATAGAATCTAAAATGCCTAATTAAAGTTTGGCTTAGCTCAAAGTAAAGGGAAAAAAATAAGGAAAATAGAGATATTAAAAAAATGAGTAATAAATCAATTACATTTGTGAGTATGTTTCTTATATAAATTATACATCAGTAATCTCTAAATATTTGTTCATTTTTTATTTTTATGAAGATTAATATAAACATGTTGATTTTTATCTATTTTATTTAATTTTTTAAGAGAAATAAGAATTTTTATTATTAAACATGTGCGTGTTACAAATAAAGAGAGTGACAGTATTTATAGATGGATAATCACTAATTTAATTATAATATGAATTCAAAATACATGATAAAGATTAAGACATTCAAATTTGAATATTAATCATATTTACATTTAAGTTCAAAAATACATCCACCAACCAAATAGTTAAAATCAAAGTGTAAACAACTCTACCCGAGTGCGGGCCTAGGCCTATTGTTTGCCTAAGTTGCTGATATGTGCATGGTCTGTTGGTTTGAATTCTTGAACCGTATAGACAGTTAGGTCTAATTCTTTAACGAAATAATTAGACAAATTGCTCCACTAATAAAGATCAATCGTGCACCACCCACCCATGAATAAAAAAAGAGCTCTCAATTTGTCAATTATTACAATATCAAGACATGGTAAGTTTCTCTGTCTTGAATCAAATTCAATTACAAGCTCTACTCTTACTGCTTGTTTGACCTTATTATTTTTTTTTCAATTTATTTATCTCTTAAAAGTATAAATCAAATCAAATATAAATTTTGAAAAACTCTTTAAAAAAATAATTTTTTTTAAATAAAATTAAAAAAAAAACTTTAGGAAAAGCTCATGTGAATAGCTTTTTCTTCTCTTATTTTAAAAATGCAAGAGAATTTTAATTTTTGTTTCAAAAATATCATTATTTGTTAAACATAATTATAATATTATCCTTTTAAAAAATACCTTTTATGATAATTTTAATCAAAATTATAACTTATAAAAAGAAATTTACCAAACAACTTTAACTTAATTTTAAAAACTATTATTTTTCATAAGAACTTTATAATAGCTTTTAAGTTAGAAAAAAATCAGGACAAACAAGCTTTTAGTGGTGCTTTTCCATTAATTCTTTTAAGTTTCAATTTTGCAATCACACTTTCTTCAAAACTTTAAAAAGCTTTGATTTTTCATAAAATGTCAATAGAGTCTTAAAATTAACACTCGTCAATCTTTGGTTGGCATCATTTTTTTTTTAATAGAGTTGGCATCATTTATGATTGAGATTATGATGGTACCTAGATGTCTTAGAGCCTTGAACTTTTGTGATTGATCAATGAAAACATACTTGACAAATATTTTTATAGTTGTTCGTTTTTCATAAATCTAATAATTTTATTTATGATTATGAAATACAAATATTTTCGACTAGCCCTGCTAATTATTATTTTAATCCTAAAGACTAACATAATAGGATCAAAATCTTTTGATACTATCCCATGCTAATATATCCAAACATATATATGTTTTGAGCACTTTAATTTTTTCAAAGTAGCAATGTTGGAGGAACAATTTGGTCAAACAAGGCTACTAGTGCACGGTCGATAATAGGGATAAGGCGACTAGTGCTCACCACAAGACGGAAAGAACAACTGAACCCAGGGCCCAACAGCATGCGGACAAAATACTAATAGTATATTAAACAAAAGGTGGCTTACAAGTTTAAAATTCAAACAAAACATATTCATGTATCCGAATTGACTTGTTCACATAACAAATTTCATATAAATAGCTTAATTTTGGTTTGTTTGCACGCAAAATTAAGTTAATCAAGTAGTTTTGAAAAAAAGCTTGGGTTAATACATCTTGCGTACATAAACAAATACAATCATCATTTCTATTTTCTGATTAGTATACAACAAAGTTAGTCGAACAAGAGTGTCTGGGTGGTGTAGTTGGTTATCACGCTAGTCTCACACACTAGAGGTCCCCGGTTCGAACCCGGGCTCAGACACTAGAATAATTTTTACTATTTTTCAATCTGCATTATTCTCCTTCTTCGAACCTTCCAAATTCCTTCAAGCTTCAGCCATTTTCATTTTTAAGGCAATCTTCCCAAAAAAACTCTCCAAACAAATTCATTCAGCTCTCCCACCCAAAAACCTCTCCTTCCTTACTCAACCTCGATTTATTTCCCCTCACGCTTCACTTCCTCGTCAAAGTCCCTTTTCTCGGCATACGATTTTCAGTTTCTAGGGTTCCGTACAGTGTGGAAAAGGAGGATCGAGCTTAATCGAATCCAATGGATTGGGGAAACGTAACCGCGGAGGATCTGATCGACGCGCTTCGTGAAGTTGACTGGTCATCACCGCCGCGACCTCTCTCCGAATTCTTCTCCCGATTCACCGTCCCTCGATCATACGCTAAATGGAACAGCCGCCTTAAATGCAATCTCTACTAGTAAATCTTCGTTTAATCTTTGTTGTTTTCTTCTTCTTCTTCTAATTCGAATCGGTTTGAATCTTGATCTTTATTGTTTGGTTGCCGTGAAGAGAAAGGAAAATGTTCCAAAACAAGAAAATTCTTAAATCTTGATCGTGAATGTGCCTTTGCCAATACTGAATCAAATACTTCATTGCTTTTCGTTTCTTATTTGAATTTAAATGCTTTTATTTTTCTTTTGCAGCTATCGAACCAACTATTTTATAATGATTGTTCTCATTCTTGGTAAGTAGATAAAACCAGCGGTCCAGCTCGAATTTATTTTTTCTACATATATTTGTACTAATTTTTTGTGATTCTGCAGGTATGGGATTCCTGAGGAGACCGGTTGCTATTTTAGCTGCGATTTTAACAGCGCTTAGCATCGCATTTCTGAATGATAGGTAAGCTATGGTAAAACTCCTCTTCTTTTTGTGTTCTGAATTCGAGTCACTGAGGTTGTTATTTTGAATGTTACCTTTGAAATGGAAGGATGAGCCTAGTATTGAAGGTTACAATATGGTTAGATTTAGTTTCTCATCTGTGGTTGCTAATAATTGTTTTCTCGTGCAGCTTTGCCGGTACTTTTAGTGAGAAGGTGACAAGAACTGTGCGGCAATTCTCTCCACATTTAGCAGCGAAGATGAGGCCTCCCCTTACGTAAGTTTATTCACTTCTTTGTTTCTGCAGAGTATCTGTTCTTGCTTTTGGTTATTAACTGTTTCATTTTTGCCAGGCCTGTTATTCGTGGACGACCGTCAGCTAAAAGAGCAATTCACATATGTGGTCGGCCTCGTTGGGTGTTTGTCTTCATATTCTCTTCTGGTATTACGTTTGAGAAATGTTTTTACATAAAGCAAAACTAATCTGTTTGTCATTAAATGTAGTATATAAAGCAACTGATTTTACCTTCTTGTTGCAGTGAGTTTTATCCTTTGGTATGTGTCCTGTGGTCTCTTGACTGTGCTATGGGCACTTGCCATTGCACTTCTTGGTATGTCACCTCCTTGTCTTTTTTTCTCGTTTCCCCCCTTAGACATGTTACCTTTGTTACCTTTTCATCTAACACTCTTTCTCGTTCTCTTTCTCTTTCAGCTACCATCCTCCATGCAAGTTTTAGAACACCTAACCTGAAGGCGCGTCTTAACACATTCCGTGAGGAATTTCGTGCAGTTTGGCGCAATTACAGTGAGCTGTAGTTCACATAGTTCGTAGCATGTGAGTATATCTGTATCCAATGTTATATTGGATTTTGGCTTCTTCATTTTGTTTGTTTTAAGGGTTTCCCTTGATTAAGAGTTTAGTGCTGTTATTCTTGTTTTACTTTTCTAGATTCAGCTGTTAATCTGTTGATTATTTTGGAATATCGTATTATTCACATTCTACTCTTATATATTCTAAGGTTATAGGCTTTTTATTTCACTATCATGATTTGCATAGTAGCGCAGTGGTATGTCCTTTAAATTTTTTCATTTGTTTGTATTCTCTTGTCCTTGCATGTATGATGTTGTGAAGCCTTCTCTATATAGTGTTACTGGTTACTGAGTATCTATAAGTATCACTTAGTGCTTTATTTCATCCGAATATGGTAACTCTGTGATTGTACTGGCTCTTTTTTCTCTACGGTTAAGTACTAGTTGATAAAACACTTTGTTGTCCTCTCGAATGTGAGAACCTTGGAGAAAAGTTGGCACTTGAAACCCCCATCCTTGTCTCAAAGTAAAAATACTTAAAGCATTGAAGCATTGAATGGAGTAGAGATGTTCAAATGAGTTCTCTTTAGGTGTTGGTGAAGGCTTTGGGTCACTGCCACTGGGTTTCTACATGACGGTACTTTGCTTAATGGTTAAAAAGAATGTGTCTGCTTGTGGTATGCAAGTTGAAAAGGTTTAATTCTCTAATATCACTGGATTGGTTTTGGTTTTATTAAACAATATATATTTTGAGGATTAAATTTAAATTAATCACTTTGGTTTGTGCTGGGCCTAGTCCAAATGCCTGGGTTTCTATGTAAAGGGTCAACTGACCAGACCCTTCCAAGTTTAACAACTATTTTGAACCTTTGAAGTAGTAAAACTTAGGAAGACTACTTGCTCAAACTTTTGTTGTCATGGGGCTTGTTATTATTTTAATTATTTTTGAACTCTGGCATTGCCGGTGTGATTGAGAAAAGCTTGGGTTGGAAAAGTGTGTTTGAAATTGCTGTGAGAAAAAGTGTGGGTTGAGTCAGGAGCTGCTTTTGCATTACTGGCCCAAAACCAGGCAGTTTAGGTCAAAAGCCAAAATTCTTTAGGTTTTTGGCATTGAGGTGAGGTTGAAACGCAGGTTTTAGCCCAAAAGCCCTTTCCCATGTCAATGCCAAACGGGGCCTTACTCCTCAAACTTACCTTAACCTTTATTATCATCAATGTAAATCAATCTATATTTGATTTGTAGTCCGCTTCTGCTACGTGAGTGGCCTATAGGAAGCCTTGCTCAAACATGATGGAGAGTTTATGGTGTTTCATTTTACAATTCTTTCTGATTGCGACTGCTGTCTTTGGTTTCAGGCAGGGATGGTTCTGATGATGTGAAACTCGTACAGCTTGTTATTCTAAGGTAGCTGCTGTTGCTGTTTCTACAAAATAATTTCTTTGGCTGGAATGAGGTGAAGGCTGCTAATCATTGCATATAATGGACAAGGTGTAAATTGTCAGGACCTCTTTGTTTCTGTAAAGCGGACCGTTTCTGTTGTTTTTTTAGTCCATAATATTGGAGAGACCTTGGAGGATGTTTTTATTAATACCCGTTCTTTAAGGAAGGAAAAAAAAAAAAAGAGCGCAGGACTCATATAAGCAGTTAGCTCAAATATTCTTATAGTCATCAGGCAAGCTGGCTGCTAATGTTTCATTTAGCTGTACTTGATTTTTAGTTACTTCTAGTAGTTTTTGGTGTGACTTTAATGCTAAGGGACTGTAAACCTCTTGCAGATTGTGAATGATTTTACAGGTATGAATTCATTTCCTACTCTGGTTTATTTGGATGTTAGACTTCTAGTCAGAGCTATTGAAGTAGTTTTTCTGGTGAAGTGGATGGAGATGTGCAGGGTTGTATGTGTTCTGATTACTATCATTGTGGGAGCAACAGGTGGGTTAATAATTTTTCGGACTCAATCATTTTTCGGGTTTAAACTCATGTAAATTTTTCGAGTTATTAGTTTTTGTTTTGCAAATTAATTTGTTGAGTTATCAGTAATCTTTTATAACGATTTAATCATTTATATTTATTATCTAATTGACAAATATATATATATAACTAATGAGCTAGTCTTGATTAGAAGAAAAAAAGGGTATAGCCCATTTGTAAGCTCGCTGTTTTATCTGCATGTAATTTCCAGTCACCTTCCTCTTTGAACCGACCTGTCCAACCTGGACCGCATATCTGGTGACAATCAAATCCAGCCAGATTACGCCACTCGCTTGAATTCATTGCCATAAAATTTGTATTCCTTTACCCCGTTTTGGAGGTTTTTTTGTAAATTTGTGGTAGCTATGATGACCCACGGTGTATCGCCATTTGTAAACAAGGTTGTGGATCATTTGTTCCTTGGGGCTTGGAGGATAGATGAACCCTTTTTATATCTTTTGTGTAGACAGGAACTTTTGCCAATGAACAATAGATTAAGCCTCCTCGATGAGATTTGATCTTGTAAAAAGGGGTGGAATTTTTAAAAGCAAAGTCATGCATTCGGCTCTCCGTTATCCTTATTTTATACGTTTCCTCCATCCAGGGCCGGCCCTTGGTGAAGTCATCCAAACAACGATTTTAAGCTTTCAATTTGGAGAGGTTTTAATTTTAGAGAAAATTTATAATTTTATAATAATTATAATATAATTAATTATATTAAAAATATACAAAAATTAAAAAAATATAAAAATATAAAATTATTTATTTTTTTTTACTTTTTTTAATTATATGTCTAATAAATATTAATTTTTTATTACTTTTTTATTTCTATAATGTTATTAATTTTTAATTATATTCTCTTATTTCTCCAACAATTATTTTTTCTCACTTATTTCTCTTATTTTCAATCAACGCATTTAATAATTTTCAACAGCTATTTTTTTTCTTATATATAAAATCAATTATTATTTTTTTAATATATAATATCTACTTTTAAAATCTTTCTCTTTCATTTGCACTTTCTTCTTTTAACTTCAATTTTCTCCAAAGAATACACAAGAAGTCTGTTCTTTTATTATCTTCATAAAACTATGAGCCTCATTTACAGTTTGCAATAAGCATTCAATAATTAAGTATTATTCTTCTAATATTTAAAGATTTGTTTACTTTAATTTAGAGTTTATATTATATTGTTATATTATTTTTATTTTATGTGATAGTTGATTTATTTGAATTAGAAATTTTAATTGTTGATTTTCTATTAGCCATTTAAAAAATATAACATAATTATAATAGTTAAATATTTTTTACCTCATGTCAAATTGAAAATATGAATTTGGTTATTCAAGTAATTTTTTCACTTCAAAGTAGATTTGAACAATTTAAGATATATGAAAATATTTTTAGTTTTTTATTTAGCGGAAAAAAGTTAAAATCATTAGATGATAATAGTTTGAAAAAATATTACCTTGATCTTGAATGTTCCTTAAAATATAACTATTCTGATATTGATGGTTTAGATTTATTTTCAGAGTTAAAAATTTTAAAAGAAATTATACAAAAAGAAAACAGTCCAATTGACGTACTTAATCATATAAGAATACTCGATTTTTTTTTCAAATGCATATATTACTTTTAAAATAATATTAACAATTCTAGTAAGTGTTGCTTTAGGAAATTTTTTTTTTCAAAACTAAAATTAATAAAATCTTATTTAAGATCAACAATGTCTCAAGAAAAATTAAATGAATTGGCTATATTATTTCTCACTTATTTCTCTTATTTCCAATCAACACATTTAATAATTTTCAACGGCTATTTTTTTTCCTATATATAAAATCAATTATTTTTTTTCAATGTATAATATCTACTTTTGAAATCTTTCTTTCTCATTTGCATTTTCTTCTTTTAACTTCAATTTTTTTCAAATAATACACAAGAAATCTGTTTTTTTATTATCTTCATAAAACTGTGAGCCTCATTTACAGTTTGCAATAAGCATTCAACAATTAAGTATTATTATTCTAATCTTTATAGATTTGTTTACTTTAATTTAGAGTTTATATTATATTGTTATATTATTTTTATTTTATGTGATAGTTGATTTATTTGAATTAAAAATTTTAATTGTTGATTTTATATTAGCAATTTAAAAAATATAAGATAATTATAATAGTTAAATATTTTTTACCTTATGTCAAATCGAAAATATGAATCTGGTTATTCAAGTAATTATTTTACTTCAAAGTAGATTTGAACAATTTAAGATATATGAAAATATTTTTAGTTTTTTATTTAGGAGAAAAAAGTTAAAGTCATTATATGATAATAGTTTGAAAAAATATTGCTTTGATCTTGTATGTTTTTTAAAATATAACAACTATTTTGATATTGATGGTTTAGATTTATTTCCAGAGTTAAAAATTTTAAAGAAATTATACAAAAAGAAAATAGTCCAATTGACGTACTTAATTATATAAGAATACTCGATTCTTTTCCAAATGCATATATTATTTTTAAAATAATATTAATAATTCCAATAAGTGTTGCTTCAGGAGAAAATTTTTTTTCAAAACTAAAATTAATAAAATCTTATTTAAGATCAACAATGTCTCAAGAAAAATTAAATGAATTGACTATATTATCAATTGAAAAAAAATATTAAAAAAATTTAATTATAAAAGTTTATTTAAAAATTTTACATATCAAAAAGTTAAAAAAATAAAATTTTAAATTTTAATTAAAATTTTTTTTATTTAAATATTTCACTTTAAATTTTTTAACTTATTGAATCGCCCTGCCTCCGTCACCAAAACCATAATAAAATAACATGGTTCCACGATAAACGTGCTATCCTTTTCCAGGGAATCAACAATTCAGAGAGTAAAGCAGAAGCAGCACGTAATTGCCGTTTCCAAATTGCCATCAAAACGACAAAAACACAAAGAAAAGAGAGTTGGAAAAACTTTTAGCTCCTGGTTAAATACACAGGCTGGCCCACGTTATATCGGCTTCTTTTCAGGCTTCCCCCCATGTGCACCGCTATATTTTCTCTCCCCTCTCTATGCACCCAACAAATCTCCAACGAATGTTACAAATCATTGTAATGAGAGTGACAAGAAACGTAGTAGTGAGGTCGTGAGATGATGAGCGGAAGCAAAGGGGAGGAGCAGAGTTGGGGGGTTAAAAGGAGAAAGCTATGGAGCATTACCTGAATTGGGCACAAGCTTTGGCATCTGCTTGGGGTTTCATGTTGTTGGTAGGTCTCGTGTGCTGTTGCCTCAGCACAAAACCACGCCAACACGGTGACATAAACAACAGCAACGGCAGCTGTTCTTGTGAAGGAGGATATGACGGTGTTTGATGGTGGTTTTCGCATCTTCTGAACAGACCTTCCTTCCTTGTATTCTTTTTCTTGTCTTTTTTTTTTCTTTTTTCCTTCTTGTATAGTACATGACTTGATATTGGGTGATCTTTTTATTGGTATGTTTGTAGAGTTGCAAGGAATTTTGTGAATGATTCAGTGGATTAACAATTTTTGAATTTCTTTTTTGTCCTTATCATGAATTTACTTATTCAGAACTTGAAGACTCGAGGTCAACAAAGTTGAACTTGTTATTCCTTTCTTTGAGAAAATGGTGCTGGGTGGGGTCTGAATTATTAATCCAGCCTGGGTTTTTTTTTGGTGGGTAGCAGAATGAGATGCTCAGCTTACATAAAGATCATAAAAGCTAATGGAAAAGCGAGTTTATTACCCTTTTTTTTTTTGTTGTAATCATGGTTTATTATGGGCAGGCTCATCCCTCACTCACGATTTCCTGCACCAAACTCTCTGAAGTCGTGTCAGTGAAAGTTGCTAGAAATCAATGCCACATTTTTGGTACACAGACATATTCAAAAGTATACCATATAATGGAAAAGAAAGATTACATGTTAGCTAGAGGATTTATTCGTTACTTGAAAGAGTTGGGAAAAGTCTTGACGGGATCAGTTGCCTGGATCACCTTAAGATTCATAAGAAAAATGAAGTATTGTTTGAGACTCGGGGTGGCAGTTGCACCCATGTACCATAGATCTGCTAAGTGGGCTCTAGATTTGACCCCAGATCTCTCTCTAGATGACTAGGTAGCTTGGTGCTAAACATGCTCAATCTGATCTGTCCATGTCTCCGCGGAACATCCCAATTAATCATAAACAATTTGTCCATTAACCAAGGAGAACACAGATACGAATGGTCTAACAGGCGCATCTCAACACAATCATGATGGATGTCACGCCAAATTTTGGCTCAGAGGTTTCCACTAGACCATGACATATAGAAAAGAAAGGAAGCTACGTCCATTTTTTCACTTTCCAAGCTGCTAGGAGACATACTGACCTGTAACTTTAGTTTCTGCATCTGGCAGATCGCAGATTGATCTGATACCACCGGCCCCTTCCAACTTGCATTTCTGCTTTGGGTTCTCCTTTCAAGTTCAAGATCAACCTCTGTGATTAGAGTATTATTGTAATTTTCGTTACCCTGGAGCGGCTAGCACCCTGCAGGCAAAATGATTCGTCATGCTCCCCTGCTTCCTTTTTATGCTGTCAGGTTTAACTTTTACCCAAGGCAAAACTAGAATGTCCAAACACACAGCTAGTTACAGAAGTGACCCTGGGACCTGGGCCTCGGTCTGAGAAAGCAATATTAACCTACTAAGCCCTGTATTCTTCTCCAGGATATTTGTCCACACACATAACAATTTGGGATCTGCTGAAGAAGGAATGATACTCTTCAGCATCCAGCCAACTGGCCCGATTCAAACTCAAATTCGACTTCTCTGCCTGGGAGACAAACTATATTCAGATCCTGAGGTTGCCAATAATCTAAATAAATGAACTTATGAAGCCAAGGGTCAAAGCGCTCAAGTTTCTAAATGTTTTCCCATAAAAAACTAGAGCTATAGATAGGATTTCCAGCAAATAGATAGTAATTCTGACTACTTGAAATGGTGGAATTTCCCGCCAAGTTCGAAGAGGTTGGTCGGCACTATATAGTAGGGTCAGGATTTCACGTTTGAGGGACGAACAAGAGGTGAGTCGGTCCTGAAGCCTTGGAGCAATTGGGGGAAGATAGCTGAGCTAGACACAACGAACAGAGGTGTTGAGCTGCAAACGACATTGGAGCAATTTGGGGAAGATAGCTGAGCTAGAGACGACGAACCGAGGTGTTGAGCTACAAACGACATTGGACTGAGCCCGTAAGTTAAGAGAGGGACTGCATGGACAAAGGGCAAGGGAATGGTTGCCTTCAAGTCAAGTAGCGAGTTCCACCAGAGTTCAAGTCAAGGGAATGTACAGTTCTATCTACAAGCTCAAATGCTATAATGTATTCATATTCAATGACTTCTGTACCATTTTAATATAAAATTTAACCTTTCAAAAAAAAATAATTATTGACTAATTGCTGTAAAAGCATCTTATTAAACTAAATATAAGAGTAAAATTATAAAATTTGTTTAAAAAAAAGATATAGTATAAATTTTTAAAACTTTTGGAACGTAGGTCTCTACTAGTCCTTATTTATGTTAGAACATCAAATTGAAAAATATAAAAATTAGCTTTAAGGCGTGTATTAATGTCACTATCCTTAAAGTTTTATTCACTCTCATTTGCACACCTTCAAGGCGAGTTTCAATACCATTATCCTTAAGATTTTATTCGCCCGCACTTATAATGTACAAAAAAGTTATAAATATATAAACCTCGAAAATACAATAAAATTTAGAGCTTGACGGTGTTTTGTATTGACAAAATCAATTCACTAATCATTTACCAGAATATAACAAGATTATCAATCTTCTATAATTTTTGCCAGTTTAGTCAGCTTGTTTTGGATTCTTATGGTCCTCTTTAGATGTCCCATGGGAGTAGAATCCAGTGCTACTGTGGATGGTGGTAGTGGCGGAGATGCTGTTGGCAGCGAAGATGGAGGAGATGGTCCAGATACCAATGGCGGCGGAGATGGAGGAGGCGGCGATGGCCGAGTTGCAGGCGTCTGGAAGTTTGGTATATATTGTCATATATATAAACAGAGAATCATCTCTTGGTTCTTTGCTAGGCTTGGAGAAAAATAAATTTGATTCAATTTGCATCATTGTTGATCCTTTTGAATGAATCATATATATATTGGAATTATATATAAACAAAGAGAAAAACAAATATTATTATAACTATAATTAATTGGGTGCATTCTGTGTTAATTAATCCGTGGCTGTAAATGAAGTTTTTTGTAATAATCATTGGAGTAACTTTTTTACTTGCAAATCGTAATTGACTTTTAATTAATTAAAATCCCTGGTATACATGCATGATGCATGCATTCAAAGTCAATCGCATTTTTAAAGTTATTCTGACAGAGTCAGTCAGCTCCGCCCACCGCCACCCTTCTTATGATCCATTCAGCGATGTTGCTTATATACAAGAGTAAAAACTAGCTTCCTTCAAGTTTCTTATATTGGTTGACTGCCGAATTATGATGATCATGTTTGACCATTTAAACCTACGTTTTGTTTGAAAAGTTTGGCAATTAGATAAGAGATTGACTATTCCATCGTCCCCTCCAACTATAAAAGGAGTTGACGAATAGAAACCTTGTTCATCATCAAGATTCAATCCATTTTCGGTGCATTTGGAAACGAAGAAAAGGGATGGAACCTTGGGGAATTCCACTTATTTTTTTCTCTGTATTTCTTTGTATGGGGCTTTTCTTTGCTTGCCTAAGTCGATGTGGTTACGTAGGGGGTAGCGTTGGTAGCGGCGGCGCTGGTCATCACTTTGGTGGAGGGGGTCATGGGCCTCATGGCTTTGGAGGAGATGTAGCCATAGATATCGGTGGCTCTGACAACGGTGGTGGTGTTGCTGGAGGATGCAGCGATTGGGGGGTTGGTGGTACAGGAGGGCATAGCAGTTGGGGAGGAGGTGGAGGAGGTTTTGATGGTGGAGGTGGAGGTGGTGGTGGTGGAGGGGGTTGTGATGGTGGTGGTGGTGGTGGTGGTGGTGGTGGAGGGGGTTGTGATGGTGGTGGTGGTGGAGGCGGAGGAGGTGGCTGTTAGTGAGACTAGTTAATCCGGTACATGAGAAGGTCAAATCGTTTGCTTTAAGCCAAGCCAAAACAAGCCAAATAAAAAAAATAGAGCTATTTGTAAATTCAATTGCTACATGCAAATTTAAAAATTTCATTTATTCGTTATTGTAAATTATGATTTGTAAGCTTGATTAAAGGAAAAGGATAAAAAAGGCAGAGAGAGATATTTACTATAGATTTTTTTTTCATTTGTTTAGAATTTTTATTTATATATTTTTGTAAATTATGATATTTTTTTTAAAATATATTTTTGTATTGATTGTCTCGTCATTCTTATTGTTAGTTTATTTCTATTATTAGAGTTTAAATTTCAAGATATATGATTTTTAAAAATTAAATTTTAATTAATAACATAAAATAAAACAAATGACATAAAATTTATGAATTCATCTTCATCGATCAAAAATTAATTTCATCAAATTTGTAATTATATATATTATAAATAATTAAACTCTTTTTTATATTTATTTACTTAATTAAACCCTTATATTTAATGCATTAAATATAAGAAAAAAAACCATAAAAAAAGGAAAAAATCAATATCATTATGTATGTTTGCATGAATTATGTAGCCTCTCCTAGACAAAGACAAGAGTACCAAGAAAATGAAATACCTTATGTTTATATAGAAGGAGCCCTCTGAACAATTTCCTGTACATTTTTTTCAGTCAAACACGTCACCTTGATTGGTTTTTTACGTCTGTTTCGTGTAATTCATCACTTTCGTGCAATTTTGTGTTGAAAGCAAAGGCAAGAATTAGGACGAGAGAGTGATTCATCGTGGCTCCAACTATAAAGGGGGTTGAATAGTGAAATAGTTCATCAATCCTTCAGTAGACAATAAACGAAAAGAATAATGATTGAACCTTGGGTGGTTTTTGTTATGTTTTTTTCTCTGTATTTGCTGCTTTGCGCTGGTACTTTATGCTTGCCAAACTAGTCGATCAGGTAACAACGGGGCTCTGATGGTGGTGGTGGAGGCTGTTAATGAGATTGATCACGTATGTAGAAGGTCAAATGGTTATGCCAATCTTCTTAATTTTCACGTAAAGATATGAAATGTGAAGTTATTTGTAGATTTAACATTTTCATTAATTTTATTATTGTGAATAATTAAAACTCTGTAAGTCTGATTAAAGGGCAAAAAAATAAAAGAAGAAAAGGAAAAAACATCAAAATATAGAAAATCTACTATGGAGTTTTTTTCTTAAAGATATATAATGCACTTGCTGATTTTTTTTATAGCTAAAAACATAGACAATTAAAATAAAATTGAATTAACATATCACAGAGAAAAATTACTATTAATGAAAGATGGAGCTGATGACTGATCAATTTTCTAATTGAATATATATATTTATGTATATGAGTAGTGAATTGTAAGAGTATTTTAACTTGGATAAAAAACATTGAGTATTTTTTTTTAGTTGGGAGAAGAGGAATTCAGACTTTATTTTTTAAACAGAAGATCATATAGCAATTAAAAAACCAAATGTTTAAATGCTCATTGAGTGTTTCACTTTTATTTTTTTTACAATTTTGTGTCGTGTTTAGAAAATGTTTTGTATTAACATCATTCTTATATTAGTTTATTTGTTATTGATTTTTTTTTAAAAAAGATTTCTACAAAAAAAACTACCACTCTATGGTAGTTAATGCCGTCGATATCGAATGGTTGAGATGCTTTTAAATTTCAGGATTTATGATTTAAGGGTTAGAATATTTAATTAATATTAAAAAATTAAATACGATATAAAATTATGAAAAAGAAAATCAAACTAGACATTAAAGGAGGAAAAGAATCATTCATTTTTTTTTCTTTTTTCTTCTTTTATAAACTATTGGCATTGAATATCTCAAGTCAAGGCCTCAATGCCTGGACCAATCATGGGGAGAATATTCAATTCTTTTTGCTTGTTTGAAGACGCATAGCAAGGTAGGGAGGCAAATCCAGGAGGATCAGAAATGCCAAATTGGAATTTAATTCCAACAAAATTCCTCCAAGCTTCATGTAAACTCCATTAATTTTTTCATTGAATTTTCATTTTTAATTCATTACTTATACAGCATGAGAATCCTGATTAGAAGTTCCTGACCAATTTCTTGTACATTTCAAGAGTCAAACACATTACCTTTGATAGTTTTTCGTGGCAAAAGCATGGGACTGATTAGATAAGAGAATAATTCATGTGCCTCCAAATATCAAGGGAGTCGAATTAATGGAGAAGTAGTTCATCAATCCTACGTTAGACAGGAAACAAAAAAGAAAGGATGGAACCTTGGGTAGTCCCTCTGATGGCGTTGGCGCTAATGGTTTTGGTCGAGGGGGTCACAGGTCTCATGGCAATGGCGGATCAGGTGGAGGTGGAGATATAAATATTACTATGAGCACTTGGGGAGGAGGTGGTTTTGGCAGTGGAGGAGGAGGTGGCTGTTAATGAGACTGATCACGTACGTCGAAGGCCACAGAAATGCCAAGCTTCTTCAATGGACATTCTTACGGAAAACATATGAAACGTGAAGCTATTTATAAATTTCATTATTAACATTTTCATTAATATTAGTATTGTGAATAATTAAAGTTCTAAAAGTATCATTAAAAGGAAAGACATGAAAACATTATTATTCTACTTAGTACTCTTTTTATAATTTTGTGTTATATATTAATTAAATTTTTTATATTAACGTCACTTTTTTCATTACATTATTTGTTTCCGCTATTAGAGTTTAAATTTTAAAAGTAAATTAAATTTATAATTTAAATGTTAAAATTTTTTATTCATAATATAAAATTAGATAAATGATTTAAAATAACGAATAAGAAAACACCAAACCATATACTATTTACGGTCAATGTTTTTTTTTTCTTTTAAACATCCTTTACAGATACAGTTGAGATCCCCATAAATATCCTGGGAAGGTGAGTAGAATCAATTGGCATTAAATATTACAACCGTAGCTCCAGGCCTCAATGCCTAGACCAAGACGAGGCAAGTCCACGAGGGTCAGAAAAATTCCGAAATAGAATTTAATTCTAACAAGTTTCCTTCAAGCTTCATGTTTAAAGCCTGTGTTTGATGGAATTCTATCACTATTGTGTTTGAAACTTCAACATCCGTGTAACATTTTGCCTTTGTATGAGACATTTCGTCCCCCCCCCCCCCCCCCCCCTGTAACTATAAAAGCACTGCTTGATGATCCATGGATAACTTATTCACCAATACCTGCTTGGCAAAACAGAAAACAAAGGATGCCGTTCGAGCTTATAATATTAACTATTTTTACCTTTGTTGTGCTGGTTGTGGTAATTGGTTTCGGTTGCTTCGTTCGATATAGTAAAGTTGCCCCTACTGGTGATGGTCTTCCTGTCTTTGTTGGAGGTAGACATCCAGGAGGTGGTTTTGGCGGCGGCGGCGGCGTAGGCGGAGGCGGATGTGATGGTGGTGGTGGTGGCTGCTGATGAGACTAATCACACATGGAAGACAGGAAGGTGCGCTCGTTTGAAAGATAAAAGCTTGTTTCTATACTGTCAGCAAAATGAGAAGAAAGAGTAGAATCTTAAGCGGACCTCTGGTTAGATTACAGAGCATAGTTACAATCGCTAGGTTTAAGGGTAGGTTGTTGATCAATTCTTTATAATTCCATGGCATCGTTGATCATTTATGTTATTCTTTTTTCAATACAAAGATGTCTATATGTTTTCTCTTCTCAATCAATGGAAATCCTTTTATTAATAATCTAGAGGTCTATTTTAAAGAAGATTATATATAATAACTGCTTAGTCATAAAGACATAAAGCAACAGTTGAAAACAAAACAGACAACTCTAAGTACGATACATATTTGTCTCTAAGAACCAGAAACACCCAACAAGAAAATCCTACCAGGATTAACCAAACAAATACAAAACCAGCACTAAAATTAACCAGGTTGCAGCATAAAATCACAATTAAAGGGCTAATTGCTTCACCAATCAAGCAATTAAATATGTGAAAAACGATTTAATTTTGAATTGATTATCATCCGAACATATGGAACCTTTAAGCACCATTATCTTGAAACCAATCAATCATCAGCAGGATCAACACCATCCCAAAAAACTCTTGTTCGTGGTCCTATCTGCCACGGTCTGGTTCAGCATATCAAGAAGATCTTTAAAATTGAGATAATTGGCAGCCAAGATCAATCTCTTTCAGCGTTTCGTTGTTCTGACCCTTCACCAAGGCCTCCTTGAAATTTCCCGACTTCTTCCTCAGTAGAGGAAGGTAAGGCGAGCTTTGCAGTGCTCGATGAAGTTTGAGAGCGGCTTGGAAGAGACACTGGGGAGTGGGACTGGTTCCATGCAAGCGTCAGGTTCTTGTCGAACAAGGACTTTATGTTGAAAGCAAAAAAAAAAAAAGTCGGAATAAGCTTGATTTCTTTTGAGGAATTCAGATGTAGTGATTACATATTGATTTAAAGCAGCTCCTTGGTTAGATTCTTCAACTAAGAAGATTTATTGTTTGATCTGTTAGATAATGGAAGTGTTTCAATTCCTTCATGGAAGACAAATAACAATTGACTATGGTTGACAGGAAAGAAGACAAAGTCCAATTTGTAAACGTCAAAGCTTGCAATTCTGTCAGCTTTGGTGTACGTATCGTGAAAGGAAACAAAAAGGCAAATGATGAAGCAAACATGGGACCAGAAACCTTAAACCATCTTGGCCAATGTGTAAGAAGCTTTGTTGGGTCCTTTTCGTAACAGAAATAACTAAATGGAAGAACCATCTATGAAGCTCCAGCAGTCTGACCGATGACTTCTTAAGCATCAACTATTCAGCAGGTTGTACAAGTCTGATATCACAAAAGTCAAACGAATTCCATCCATGTACTATAGAAGAAAAGCTTTGGGGGAACTTTTTTGCCAGAAAGAATCAAGATGGAAGCCTAACTGGGTATAACGAAGGTCATGGTGGAGGTGAACACTTCGGTTCTGATGGTGGTACTGAAGGAGGGGGTTTCGGTGGCTGTGACAGTGACGCTGGTGATTGGGGTGGAGGAGGAGGTGCAGGGGGTTGTGATGGTGGGGCAGGAGGAGGTGGAGGCAGAGCAGGTGCTTGCTAAAAGCTGGATATCTGGTGTGTGGTGATGCTATTGCTACGTTGAGCTCAAGTTCCGGCTAGCCTCTTTCTTTGTTTGTAGAAAATTATTATTAGCTTCACACAAGTTTGTTTCAAGTATTTACTTAGTGTAAGAACCATATTCACTTCGTTTTTTCATTCTTATGGTTCTTTTAGTCAATGAAACCCACCAAATATGCTTTTGTTTTGTTTACTACGACAGTAAGACATAAAGGCTAAAGCCAATAAACATTTACCCGTACAACGCAATTTCTTTTACAGACTCATTGACTATGAAGTAAACAAATCTGCAAAGCAAGTTTACCAATAGAATTACCTAAAAAACTCAGCAAGCCTTTTAAACTTGGTGATAGGCTCAACAAATCAAAATTGAACATAGTGTTTTTTCTTGCTTTTCTCTTCAAATGTCATGTACCATAGCTCCGATCTCCTGCATCGCCAAGTCCCGGAATTATAAACCTGAAAGCACCCAAACAACAGTTATTAAATATACAACCCGTTCACAACATCCATAAGCCAAGTCCTGTGGGAAGACAGAGCTTACCCTTTCTCATTGACGGTGGGATCAATAATTCCAGTATACACATGAAGCCTGAAAACCACAAAACCAGTAAACAATTCAAATGGCTGTAGAACTGCTCAAGTTTTCTACACGTGGATATCATATTCAAACTTTAATTACCCAGGGAATTTCTCGCTGAGCTTTTGAAGGGCTGGCGGAGCTGCCACAGCAGATATCTATAATAGAGTAGCTCCATTCATTAGTATTTTGGCACAAAAATGTATATAGAAATGGCTGTTTCTGTTTAAGTAGTCGAAGATGGGAAAGAATAAACAATTTAATCATATCTGATCTAGAGTCTTCCCCATCTGCAAATGCTTGCAATGGGGGAAATTTAATAGCTGAGGCTTGGAGAATAACAGGGGTTCGACCTAACAGAAGTTTCTGTAGGGGGTGTATAAAAACTTCCCAGAAAGGTCATGGCCTTCTAATTTATATCTATGTTGAATCAAGAACATGTGAACAAAAGAAGAAATTATTAAAAGCAATTCAGCCTGATGCAATAAGAATTTGATATCATAAAATTAATGCATTAGTAACAATGTGGGAATGCAGTCCAAGTGTATCATAAACTGAAATCTATAACACTGCAAAAGCATTCCAAAGAACTTCTAAAATAAAAATCCAACTGAAAACAGAAAGGAATCTTTTAAATTATTTACCACTTTCATTTGCTTGTTGTCAATTCCACGTTCCTTTAAGAGGTCAAGTGCTGCCACAATTGTGCCACCTGAAATTTTTAACAAGAAAATTTGCAAAAGGAGTGTAACAGAATCAACCTCAGTCTAAGGAAAAACAATCACTTAAAAGCACAATGCATACAAATCTAACAATTTGTGCTGCACTGCTACAAGGATTTCCTTTACTTTGAATGCAAAAATCAATGATTTCCTTTACTTTGAATGAAATATGAGGAAAAAATGTCATAAAACTTTATAGTTATACAGGATGGATATAATATAAGATTTCCAACAGTTACATGAAGATTAGTACCTGTTGCCAACATTGGATCTACCACAAAAACTCGAGATCCTGCAGGAAATTTGTCAGGCAACCTACAGCAGACATTAACATAAGTTACACACACCCGAACATAAATTGGTAAACAGCCCATAATGAGACCCAGCTAGAAATTAAGCCAGCACCAAAGGAAAGCAAAAGGATGAAATGGAGCTGACCAAAATAGGATGGTACAGTTCAAAAATGGATTTCTACTGCACAGAAAGGATCCTTCAACTAGAAGGTAACATTCCAATTTATCATGCTTTCAAAACACTAGGAGGTAGGAACCACATAATACAAAGAGAAGTGAAGTAAATTCTTACTTATTTAGGTAAACTGTTGGCAACAGTGTCTCTTCATCTCTGCTTACCCCTTCATTCACAAAACCATGAATAATCATAAACAACTAAACTGGTTGGCCACATAAAGAACATGAAGGGATAAAGCTACTGTCTTGAAGACCAAGTAGTAACAAAAGCCAAAATGAAGAAACTTTCAAACAAATGAACTATATTATTTTTCATGAGTTGGGGGGCGGAAGGGAAAAACTTAAAGATTGTAAAAACAATATCAGAAATATATCAATATGCACTATCTCTCCTCTCATACTTTATATGCATCAACTTTACCTAAATGGTATGTTTTTGTAGCCGGCAAAATGGATGATGCGTGTTCTGCCAGAGAAAGTCCAGCTCTCAAGATTGGAACAATCTGAGAAACTTAAAAAAGAATAAAGCATTAGTTGCTGGCTCGACATAACCTTCCGCTCAACCAATTCAGAGAGACATCAGGAGTCTAAAAGCTGGTTGTAAAAACAAACCGCTACAGGTTCCCTTGGATCAACAAATTCTACTGAAGCAATAGCCATTGGTGATTGAATCTCCCCTGCTACAGTAGGCTGGCAGCAGTAAACCCCAACATATAAAGTTCCACTAAAAGAACACATCTTGATGCCAATACAATTTAGCAGGTAAAGATACACACACAGAAAATTTTGCCCAAAACAAAAATGTAAGAAGTTGGATATTTTGAAACAAACAAAGAAATAAAAGCATGCACAATGCAATAACTTACCAACCAATCCCTTGAAGCTTCATATATAAGTAGCCTACCCAACTCAGCCATAGCATTTCCTAATACCACAGAAAAGAAAGAAATCGAGATCTTAAACATCTAATATAATTAAAAAGAAAAGATTTTGCAACTGACCCAGATAAGTCAAAGCTAAAAAGAATCAAACTTTTAGCTAAACTCACTGAAAATGGGGCAAGGGGTTTGCTCATTTCTCAAAACCGAAATCCAGTGCTTAATTAACGGATGTGGAGGCACAAACACCTGAAAGAGAATATATATATATATAAAAATCAACCCAAAATCCAAAACAGAAAAACTGCGTCGTTTCATTCAAACAAAAAACAAAAGAGAACGAAGGAAACTGACAAGCATCCTATCCTCTGAAACAGGCTTTTCCTCGGTGGCCATATGGGAATTCACCGTCACAAAGCCCATCCTCCGCCTCCGCAGCCACCGAGAACTCGAAAAAGAAAGCTTTGACGAACCAAGAGGGGAAGATTAGTGGAGAAATTGATAAAAGAAACGCGTTCTTTTGTTGAAAAGGAAGTAGAATAAATAAAGTAGATGGGAGAAGGAGATTGAATTTAATGAGGGAATAAATTAGAAGCAAAATTACCTTAATGGGATTGCTGTGGGGTTTAAAAGGAGGAAGGAGGAGAGTAGGGTTTTTGCAGGGGTGACATGTTGGAACGAAACGCGGCGTATCGGAGGACGAACACCGGAGACTAAAATTAATGCGGCACGCCATACATCCGATGATTTCGATCTCCCCAGGCCAATTGTAGCCTAGCCTAGTGTAGTTGGAATTGCTTTCTCCTTTCCGCGATAAACCCTTTTCTTTTTTCGGCATTGCTGTCTCTTTTGGATCAGATTTCTGGGTCCAGTTCGGAACCTTCCTGGGCTTCCCTTTCATCTCTTTTGGGTCTCAAAAGTTCAAGGAGATTTGGGTTCTGTCTTGGGTTTCTAGATGGGCTCCGTTTTGCATTGCATGAGCTTCCCCCTTTTTCCATGTAATCCAGGACTAGGCGAGGATTCGTGGGAATTTCATCACAAAGAATACATACTAAGGTTATTTGTGTGCAAAAAAAACAAACAAGAAGAAGATCTGTTTTGAAATGTTTCATAATGCTTTCTACTTATCCTTTTGCAAGAATGTAAAGAGATTTCTTTGCTAATGGATAATTCAGTTACGAAAATACTATTCGAAAAAGTTTTTTAGCATTTTCCGTGTTTGAAAGAGAGAAAATGCAAAAGTGAATGTAAAAAATTTTCGGCGCCAGGTACCGATGCGATGGTGTGATTTTGATCTCCGTGAACACTGCAGCGCATGCCCCACGGTGTTCTCCTCTTTCATGCATACAAGCTCAACCTTGTGCTTCGCAACCCACCACAAGCCACCCGCCAAAAGGTTCATGCCTGCAATGTCTGTTGCGACCTGGTTGATGGGCTGAGCTATGCGACTCTGTTGTGCATGCACCCTATTTGCACCAAATTGCCCGAACATGTCAGGCACGTGATGCATCTGAATCACCTCTTGAAGGTGCGGTCATTTCACCCTGGTTGGTGCCTGGTTTGCAAAGCTATGTGCACGTCCTGCCGTTATAGATGTGAACTTTGCTGCTTTGATCTTCGCCTTGATTGTGTTTTACCTTCTGATACGCCAACGCCTAGATTCCTGCCACCAGAAGCCCCGCCACCAAGGGCACCTTGTTTTTCTTGTGCTCCTGTGGCTCTTCCTCGACCACCTTATGCTTATGGGCTTCCTTTTATACGTCCTTATTTTGTTCCTTATGCTTCTAGGATCTTTCCTACTAACTCTAGCAGTCAGGTTCAGGGTGATAGGAACAAGAAAAGCTTGATTGTTTTTGGAGAATAATGGAATCTCTCCTGGAATGATTCCTAAATATTCCACCAATATATGTTTCTTCAAACATCAAACTCAGGACAAAGGAATATAAAAAAGAATTGTCCCCTGCAAGTGTTTTCATAGGGCTTGAATGTTAGTTTTTGTTCATGTGTTTTTTGCTCTGTCTTTCCCTTAGGACCATAGTCATAGATGTCTGATCTGATCCATATCCCCTGCATTCAGATTTAGATTTGAATTGTCTGTCGTTCAATGTAACACTTGAATGCTAGCTATTTACCAAAAGGGATTTAGGCTTTGTTGATCTATGTTACCTACTTTTATTGTCAACAATTAAAGACCAACACTCTAATTTGAGTTAGAATATGTTTGACATAATTTTTGTGCAATAAATGAACAAATAATCAATGCGATCAATAAATATACTTTCCTATCTTCCCAACAATTCAGTCTGTGATTATTTACTTCTCTCTGTTGACGAATTAGGAACCTTCTCAATAGCTTTTGTTTTCAACTTTTATTGAGCCTTCAGACACTTCAAATTATTAGATGAATCAAAACTTTACCTCACCCCTCTCTCTTGATAAGTCCACAGGCAAGCCTAACAGTCAGGGCTTCTGCAACCTCCATTGACCCTTGACCTTGCTTGGTAAACAGTAACTGTTCATCGTTTTAATTGGTACATGTTCATAATTATTTATTGCAAATGCTGATCATGGAGCAAATAAAAGCAAAGTCTTTATTTCTTGGTAAATGAAATTTCATTTTCTTCAAATTTGAGATGCATATGAAGATTTTGTTTCCATCTCGACTCGCGACTCTCTTGAAATCATTGACTCTGCAACTACATATGCTTGTTGCCATTGACAGTGTGCATATAATATGTTACAAATTAGCATAGTAATAATGTCAAACATTTAACAACTTGTCGTTTTAAAAGAATTTCTCTCTCAAATGGTTGCACCAAACCCTAACAAACTACAAATTGGTTAATACTAAAATAGTAGAAGTCGTCTTAATCAAGAACTCGAGAGAATTGGAACAAACATGTTGAAGGGCTAGACATTTCATGAAAATGGCCATGTTCCATGGGCAACTATCATCTTTTACTTCCTTTTTCCAATAAATATTGATGTTAACGCTCCAAAAGAATCAGGAAAGGAGGATTTACGAATAGGCAAATGAACGAGGACAACATTGAAAATTTTAGACAAATATCAATTAATAATAAGTAAATTTTTTTTTATTATATTTATATGTCCAAGATATCCTTAATTCGTCTAACGTATAATTATATTTAAACGCGTTTTACCCAAACTTGCATTTTCGATGCTTAATTTGAAGGTGAATTTAGGGCAAGTGTGAGCTATTCAAACTAGAAGTTTCTCAAAGTAAACACAAATGGCTAGTAGTACTTATTAGTTAATCAACTGTGTCAACATGACACGGTAACGTGTTTAACAGTAAAAAGAATCTTTAAACTTGGGAGGACTGCTTCGCTCTGAAAGTCAGTAGCCATAGGCACAATAACTCATAGAAGTTCAAACTCGCACTCAGACGACTCTGTCAAGCTTTAACCAATTCAATCATCCTCAACATGTAACTTTCAAATGTTCAATATATATAAGCTCGCAATGGCAAGCCCTTGCAAAGATAGAGAGAGATGACTCCATTATCAAAGAAAACTATGCAACATTTCACCCATAGCCATCCATTAACAGAAGTTTACGCCGACACAGAGTTCCTCTGCGATGGTTGCAGGACTCTAGGTATTGGCACAAGGTATCGATGTGAATCCTGCCATTTTGATCTCCATGATCACTGTGCCACCTGCCCTTCGGAGCTCTCTTCTTTTATGCACGAACATGATCTCAAACTCGTCGTTTTCAGGCCACAGGCTGCGTGCCAGAACGGGCGTTTCTGTGACTTGTGCGGCGACCCTATCGAAGGGATTTTCTATCACTGCAAGCTATGCGAATTCGATGTGCACCCTCTTTGTACCCAATTGCCTGAATATGTACGGCACGTGATGCATAAGGATCATCCTTTGAGGCTGCAACGATCTGTGCCTGGTTGGTGCATGGTCTGCAAAGACACATGCTCGTCTTGGCATTATAGATGTGGGCTTTGCTGTTTTGATATTCACTTTGAGTGTGTCTTAGCACCTTGTGAGGTGGCGGAGACGTCAACGCCAACGCCTCCATCTTTGAAAAGACCAGTTCCACCACCACCATCACCATCAGCTTCGCCTTCTTTTGATGCTTGTTATGCTTATGGCTCTGGGGCCATACCACCACCTCCTTATTTTGCTTATGGTTACGGAGTCCCTCTTGCACCCCCGTATTTTGGTCCTCATCCTCATGGCTATGGAATCCCCTCTAGCTTGGGCGGGTATAACGTCAATAGCCATCCGCATGGTAACAGTCAAGGTCACGGTGTCTATGGGGCCATACCACCACCTCCTTATTTTGAGTATGGTTACGGAGTCCCTCTTGCACCACCGTATTTTGGTCCTCATCCTCGTGGCTATGGAATCCCTCCTAGCTCGGGCGGGTATAACGTCAATAGCCATCCGCATAGTGACAGTCAAGGTCACGGAGGTTGGGGAAAGTTTCGAAAGAGAATGTACGCAATTGCTGGGAACCTAACTCTCGGAGTGCTTAGTAACGTGGTGTTTGGAACCTTCGTTTCAAGCTAATAAGAGCATTGGAGTATCAGTTGCATCTAATTTTGCTCTCTGTTTGAAGGCCAAAACATTGCAATTTCAAGCTATTAGAAAAAATGTATAAATTTCTGGAGGTATCAGGAATTGGTTCTTTGTACTTCTAGATTATTTCTTTCTTTTCTTTTGATCATTTTAGAGTTAGAATTTGAGACAAAGAAATAATAGAAGCATGACAGAGTTGGGACTTCTCCAATTTTCTGCAGCTACTTTTCATCAAATTCTCGAAGCTAAAAGTCTGTGGAAAACGACTGTTGGAACATTGGGAACATGACCAGGCCATTATAATATTTCCCTTTTCCATCAAAAGAAAACTTTATTAAGTATCAAAGGGGATACTTGACCTGGTCTGAAACAAGCAGGCCAGTTCGAGCTTTACAAACCCAAGACATAAAGCATGATCTTGTTACAAACCAAAGAAACAAAATATAAATTATTCCAATTCAATCACCTAAAACCTGATACATGGCCCGATTATTACTGTTAAAAAAACAAATTGAAACAAAATTATATGACAAGCTTAGCGAATATGGGGTTACAATACCAAACAAGTAGAACACAAGATATTTCAAACAGTTATCTTTTATATGTGTTATAGATTATATGTCTCTTTTGCTTTCAGACAAGTGACAGTTGTGATAGTAGTGATATATTGTTTGTACATGGTGTAAATATTGTATTGACCTCGTCCACATAGCAAAAAGAAGGGCCAAAACGAGTTTTGAGAATATCAAGTAAATATGAAAAATTCATTGAATACCAAGTAAGCCATTAATCTAGCTTTGAGAATATAATATAAATATGAATTTAATGTAATAATAAGATTCTCTGTATATCCCCTTAGACACTCCAAGCGTGTTTTTTGACTGCTATTTCCTAGTAAAGTACTACACAATCACGTGATAGTAAAGAGTATTAAACTCGGCAAGACTGCTTCCTTCTGAAAGTTAACACTGCTTTTCTGTGAAGCTTGGACTAATTCAATCATCCTCCACATATAAAACTATATAAGCCTTTGCACAGATCTATAGAAACTGTAACCGATTCAATTTTCAACTTCAATATTTATATATAAACTCCCAAATAGCAAGCCCTTACACAGATAGAGAGAGATGGCTTCATTACCACAGAAGACTGTACAACATTTCACCCATGACCATCCATTAACAGAAGTTGACGCAAGGACAGAGTTTGTCTGCGATGGTTGTAGGACTCTAGGTGTTGGCACAAGGTATGGATGTGAGTCCTGCGATTTTGATCTCCACGATCACTGTGCCACCTGCCCTTTGGAGCTCTCTTCTTTTATGCACGAACATGATCTGAAACTCGTCGTTAGCAAGCCACAGGCTACGTCCCTGCAGAACGAGCGTTTCTGTGACTTGTGCGGCGACCCTGTCCAAGGGATTTTCTATCAGTGCAGGCTATGCGAATTCGATGTGCACCCTCTTTGTACCAAATTGCCTGAATATGTACGGCACGTGATGCATAAGGAGCATCCTTTGAGGCTGCAAGGATCGGTGCCTGGTAGGTGTATGGTCTGCAAAGATACATGCACGTCTTGGCATTATAGGTGTGGGATTTGCTGTTTTGATCTTCACCTTGAGTGTGTTTTAGCACCTTGTGAGGAGGAGGCGACGTCAACGTCAACCTCTCGATCTTTGAAAAGCCCAGTTCCACCACCATCACCATCAGCTCCGTCTCTTTGTAATGCTTATGGCTATGGGGCCATTCCGCCGCCACCATCACCATCAGCTCCGTCTCTTTATAATGCTTATGGCTATGGGGCCATTCCGCCACCACCATCATCATCAGCTTCGCCTTATTATGTTTATGGCTATGGAGCCATTCAACCACCACCACCACCACCATCTTCGCCTTATTATGCATATGGCTATGGTGCCATTCCACCACCTCCTTATTCTGCGTATGGTTACAGGCCTTCTGCTCATGGCTATGGAACCCCCTCCAGCTCGGGCGGGTATCACCTCAACAATCATCCGCAATGTAGTAGTCAAGTTCAGGGAGTTGGGGGAAAGAATCGAAAGAATATGTATGCAATAGCTGGGCAACTGGCTCTTGGAGTGGTTACTAACGTGGTGTTTGGAACCATCTTTTGGTGATCGAGCAGCTCATAAGAGCATTGGAGTTTCAGTTGCTTTCTTTGCATCTAATTTATTCTTGGTTTGAAGGCCAAAACATTGTAACTTCAAGCTATGAAACAAATTTATTTCTGCATTTAGAATTTGAGAGAAGGAAATAAGAGAAGCATGACAGACTTCGGACTTCCCCAATCTTCTACACCTATTTTTCATCACAGTGTCAGACTTGGCTCCCCTTCTAATGTTGCTGACAATTCAACCGGTAGCCAGAGTTGGATCCGGCTTGAGTCTAGATTTCTTAGCTCATCTCTCTTGTGTCTGGCCCAACTTCTCCAATTCTGGGCCAGCTATTCCCAGGTCTTGGTCAAATTCTGTGCTGGTTGAATTGGCACCCACACTTGAGCTACTGACAAAAGAGAAAGGCCAGGCAAACGTCTGGTGTGAGTAACAGCATATGGCCATTCCTGAAATTTGTGGTGAATATCGGATGCGGGCCTATCACCTACGACTGTTCTAATGTTTAAAGCCTTACTGTCTTAGTGTTTACCCTACGTGTCTACCGTCTACCCCATTTTTATGGTTCCTCCACAAGAATTAGGCCAACTGGCAGGTATCGTTTTAAGGTGGTTGTTGACTTGTTATGTCCTAGCATGCTTTGCTGTATTGACACGATTCCTTACAGTAACAGGCCTTATCCAGGCACTATGTCTTTACCCCAAACCTTTTCCCTTATGTTTTTCTAGTTAAAAATCAAATTGAAATGTCGCCTTCCCTTGCAAAAGTGAAATAAATCTACTAGTTTTTAGGTTCTGAACAGGCCCTTTCACTCCTCTAAAGCAACCCGTTTTTTGCTAAATGCATGCTATCAATGATAATTATAGTGTATATATGAAGCAGGTAATCATAAACATTACGTTACAAATCTGCAATCAACACCGTAAAGGAATTAAACATCCCTCATATTATACAAATTAAAGGGTACCCCAAGGGAGAAATGCTTTGCCAGAAGACCATCAACATTGTCTTTTAGACTCCTGGAAACGACACCAACCATGCCTGAAATTGCTCTCAACAAACAGTAGGCAGCATCATTTGATACCTCGTTTTGGTGTTTTTTTCATCATTGTTATAATTTTATGATGACAGATTATGTTGAATCATGCTTTTTGATGAGTTTTTTATTGTTGCTAGTCATAAAAGCATAAAGTTGAATGGTTTTTTTAAGTTCAATATATTTTGATGGAAAGAGCAGATTGGTGGATTCAATCACAAGATAAAGAAATCATTCTAAATGACCCTAATCATTGTTTTATGTAGTCGGATGGACACCGTATTGAAGAATCAAATGGAAATCTGTCCCTTCCTAGCTCTGCAAACAAATCAAACACGTCATGTGAATTTAGATCTGCCACGACATTGAAATTACTGAAAAACACTTGTATGGTAGAAAGAAAGGTATCCTTTTTTTTCGCTCCTGAAAACTTTCGGCTGGGGAAACCAAGGGTTGTTCCTGGCAAGCTTTATTGCACGCTTCCGCTTCTGAAAGGCTCAGACAAGGACTCTGATCGGCTGTTGGGTGAAGAAACTGGGCAAATGGAATATTCCTGGGGTGTATCTGCACCTTGAGAGCAGATATAAAGTGTTAAAGGAAGCCGTGAAGACTTAAAAAACAGCCTTTTAGCACGACTTTCTGGTGCTTAAAGATCGTTCAATGAATTTTGCTGGCAACCTTGTTTTGTCGTCTACCAGGGGGAGCCCTGCAGTACGTGGCGATTGCTCCATCGTCGGCGTTGTTTCTCTCTCACCCTAATGATTGGAGGGTATAAATGTTGGAAACTAATCAGGGTGATTTGTGAAAGAACACCCAACGCCTACGAGTCGCCTCACCAACATTAACTCAGAAAATAATAGAAAAAAAGAAACAAAAGAAATCGTCTTCTGGTCATCCTCACTATCTAATCGCTGCATATTTTGACGCGGCAAAAAGGACAAGACTGCTTCCTTGAGAAATATCGAGGCATTGTCCCTTCTCTCTGGACTCCATGGAATTTAATCGAGCTTTCATCAAAAACGTGAAGCGTCTGGTCGTCAAGGTCAGCTACAAAGCAACCTGCAAAACTTACTTTCCCATATGGCTGATTTTCCATTTCCATGTGCAACATCATGTTCATGTGCATGTCTTTTCTGAACTGTTCTGGCAATTTGGCATGCCAATTGCCATGCACAACCCTCCCCCTTTTGGAAAGAGAAAGCATCCAATTTTATTTTTAGTACAATAAAACATAGTACAAAATCTTGGGGAACATATGTATTTTTGGTCCAACCAAAACAATATTATTTTAAGGTTTTGGAGCTTGCTTGCTGCCCTTGCAATATTTACATGTATTAAAAAAAAAACCTCTTTTACACTTCTAAATTTAGCTATTTATATGAAAAATTAATAAAATGATTTTGAATATTAATTAGATCCATAAAAAATATAGGTCCATAAAAATCTAATCCTCTTCCACATGAAACCATGTGACAAGACAAACAGAAGGGACTGAATTCGATTTGGAATTTTCCATTTGCTTGATATTACTATAAACTTATATGTTGCAGCTGTTGCTAGGTGATTGGACATAGGAAGATACATAGGGACACGATGCAAAATCAGACTTTTCTTCTTTCAAACTCTTAAAACTTTCAAGTTTACATGTGAATTCTCCATCATGAATTATTTCTGTTATGAACATTCAACGTATTTGTTTTCCCAAAGGGACCTCCATGATGTAACAGTACTGCAATTTTTATAGCTAAGAGGCAAATCATTGTAAGTAAGGGTGAGCATCAATCGGATGATTGATCGATGTCAATTGACGATAAGTTCAGTTAGTTTGATTTTATTTTTTTATTTTAATATTAATTAATCAGAATGTTAATATTTAAAAATTTTAAAATATATTATATAATATATATGTATTTGGTTAAACTAAAGACATTGGAGCTTATTATGTATTAATAATTAAAACGAGTTTAGATAAACCAATTCAAACTATATTCGATTTTAAGATAAAATTTGATCAATTTTAATTATTTAAAATTTAAGATCGAACTGATGGAACCGATCTAATCCTCACTCCTTATCAGGAAGATTGTAATTTAATTTATTCGGAAAGATATTTATAGGATTTAATTTATACTATTTTTTAAAATCCAGTTGGATATCCATAAAGAGACTTACTAAATTTCCTGATAAAAAAAAGTAACGAAGGATCCGAGGAAATAGGGGCGCGTGTCCCGTAAACAGTGGAACCCTTCCTCGTCGCACGTCAGTTACTAAATTAATAATACTCATTGTCATGTCGTCATCTGTGTCCCCATGTGACTGCTTCTGCCAGGATTCCCCTACGGACCAACCCACCCTAAACTCCTGCAACAAACTATAAACAATTTTTTAATTTTATTTTCCTTTTTTATTTAATTTCACCCCCTTTATTTCAGACCACTATATATTGGAACTACTTGGACGTGGCAAACCGCTGCGGCTGCCTCATCATCTTCTTCTCAGACTCGCTCTCTGTCACACTCTGCCCACGAGAAAGAAAGAAAGAAAGAAAGAAAGAAAGAACTGATTGCCTGACTCGACCGAGTCGATTTTCACTCGCTTAAAAATGGACTCCATGGATCCTTCTCGTGCTTTTGTGACAAATGTCAAGCGTCTCATTGTCAAGGTTTCTGTTTTTTTTTTTTCTTTTTCCGGGAAAATGTTGAACCGGTTTTTTGAGTTTTTGGTTAATTTGGTTTGTTTTTTTTTTTTTGATAATGTGGTTTTGATTTAATGTTTTTAGTTAACAAGGATTGATTTTGATTTATGGGTTTTGGTTGAAAAAGGTGGGAACAGCTGTGGTGACTCGAGCTGATGGGAGATTAGCGTTGGGGAGGCTTGGAGCTTTATGTGAGCAGGTAAATGTTGAAAGAACAAGGGAAAGATGGGACTTTTGATGTCCCATTGTTGCAGCATCTCTCTAGGAAGGAGATGTTGTGGCTAACAAAACTGTTAATTTTTTAAATGAATTGGTTGGTTGCAGCTTAAGGAACTAAATTCTCAAGGCTATGAGATTGTTTTGGTCACTTCAGGTGCTGTTGGTCTTGGTCGCCAAAGGCTTAGATACAGGAAATTGGTTAACAGCAGGTGTCATTTCTTAAATACCCTTTTCTTTCTTTATCTTTTCTTTTTTTTGGTCATAAACATAAAACAGTTATTGCCTTCTGAGAAAATTTGTATGAAAAGATTTTTTCTTCGTTTTGTAGCTTGGCTGATCTTCAAAACCTACAATTTGAACTCGATGGGAAGGCATGTGCTGCTGTTGGGCAGAGTAGTTTAATGGCTCTTTACGACACCTTGTTTAGCCAGGTGAAAAAGAATATGATTTCTAGTCGTGCGTAGTATGCATTTGGCAACCTCTTGTTTTCTTTTTCGGTGTTTTACTTGCTTTAATATTATTCTTAATCTTTATGCAGCTTGATGTCACTTCGTCACAACATCTCGTGACGGATAGTGATTTTAGGAGTGTTAGTTTCAGAAAGCAACTCTCTGAAACAGTGCAATCATTACTAGCTTTGAAAGTTATTCCTATTTTCAATGAGAATGATGCAGTCAGTACTCGAAGAGCGCCTTATCAGGTATGCAACTTCTTTCCCCTAATTTGAATTTGTTTTTTTTTTTTTCTCGTTGTGTTGATAAATGAAAATTTTCATTCCATATTACCCAAAAGCAGGAAACTGCAACAGAGTTACAAAGAGTAAATACAATCAGTGTTTAAACCAAATACAAACAGTTTGAATTCGCTTTTGCTATTCATTCTAGTGATATCAAAAGATTCTTTACTAAACTAGAATGACCAAGAATGAAAAAACGCTCCAAAAAGAGATACTAACAGGTTTAAGTTTTTTCTTCTGGTGATATCAGTGTTTAAGTTTCGATATGAGATACTAACAGGTTATAGTGAAACTTTTTTCTTTTAGGCCTTTTCTACTGAGCCTTCGAGTTCGACTTTTCGCCTTTGTTATGTCCGAAGTGCCAAAAAGAGAAACCTTCTGTTTGTTCTATTCTTCCTTTCAAGCTGCTTATTTTGTTTCTGACAAATTGATTGTAACTCTTATTTCAGGATTCTTCTGGGATATTCTGGGACAATGACAGCCTGGCAGGTCTCTTAGCTCTGGAACTGCAAGCTGATCTCCTTGTTTTGTTGAGTGATGTGGATGGCCTCTATAGTGGACCACCAAGTGATCCAAACTCAAAGCTGATCCATACGTATATAAAAGAAAAACATCAAGGAGAAATAACGTTTGGAGACAAGTCCAGGCTGGGTAGAGGGGGTATGACTGCAAAGGTTAATGCTGCTCTCTGTGCAGTTTTTGCTGGTATCCCTGTTGTTATTACTAGGTACGCCAGGATCCAAATCCACAAACCTATTAACAACCAACTTGTTTAATTTTTGACAAAATTGGTTCATGCTAGGGAGATTCTTTATAGGTTAATTTGGAATTCCTTGTAGTGGGTTAGCAAAACTTTGTTTCATTTGAAGAATATCATTAGCCACTCCTCTGCATCCTAGTCAATTCATTAGATCTCCTCTTTTCCCCTTCATTTCTTAGTTTTTAAAACCTTTTATTTCCTTTATCAGTGGAAAACATGCTGATGTTTCTTCTGATGAAAATAGTATTTGAAGAGTATATTCATTGTTAATTTGTTACCAATCACTGGGTGTTTAATAATTTTATTTCGTACTTTCAAATTTTAATACTTATAAGACACATGTGTTTCTTTGTTTACTATGAATTGTTTTGTCATCACACTTCTCATTTTGCTTTTACTTCTATTTTTGAAGTGGCTACGCCACTGACAACATTATAAAGGTACTCCAAGGAAAGCGAATTGGAACCCTATTTCATCAAGATGCACACTTATGGACATCAGTTAAAGAAGTTGGTGCACGTGAGATGGCAGTTGCAGCACGGGATTGTTCTAGACGACTTCAGGTGGGAAGAATCATTGCTTCCTGTAGTCACCATAAAATCTCTCTTTTAGGCTCCATGTTCTATTAGATGAAGAAGTTAAGTTTGAACGTTTTTGGAAATGATCTAATTGCAGGCACTGCACTCTGAGGATAGGAGGAAAATTTTGCTGGACATAGCTGATGCCCTTGAGGCGAATGAAAGTTTGATTAAGGTTGAAAACGAAGCTGATGTTGCAGCTGCCCAGGATGCTGGATATGAGACCTCACTAATATCTCGTTTGGCTTTGAAGCCTGGGAAGGCAAGCATTTGTTGATTCCTGGATTCATGTGATAACAAATAAATCAATTTTCAATTTTTTGTGTGATTGCTGCTGTTTGATATCCATGCCTGTTCCATTAATATTTTTCACAAGCACAACCTCATGTTTCATGCTGATTTTTTTATTTTACAGATAGCTGGTCTTGCAAAATCCATTCGTGTACTTGCTGACATGGAAGAGCCTATTGGTCGTGTTTTAAAGAGAACAGAGGTTAGAAAATACTCATCTTGTTCAAAAATATCTGAATAGTAGTGTGTCTCTTTTCTGTCCTCATCACTTGTTTTGGCTCTTACTTTTACTGCCCTTGTCCCAGCTTGCAGATGGACTCATCTTGGAGAAAACATCATGTCCTCTTGGTGTCTTGCTGATTGTATTTGAGTCTCGACCTGATGCCCTTGTTCAGGTAACAGATAATTCACTTATACTCATATTAACTGGTATCTTTTAGCCGATAAGAGTGTTGTGAGATTACACTTATGCTTCAGTCTTATGTAAAGAATTTATGATTGCTTGTGAACTTGGGCCATCAATTTCTCATGCATCTTAAGGGATAATTAGCCAACAGGTTTTTGTGGTTGATTGTGTTACGATGATTTCCACATGATTCTAGGTCTGCTAAGCAGATGTCATCTTCATTGCGGTTAACACCATCATTTGTGTCTTATTTTAGTGACACATCATCTACCATTTGACTTTGAATGAATGCCCGCATTCTGTAGAGTCACATTCCTTCTTCATACCATAGAGTCTAATGCTTTCTCTTGCTAGATGGAACCTGAGCTATTGAAGTTCAATACTGGTTTATTTGATTACTGCATGAAGATTCTTTTGATTGTTTGTTCACTAGCTTTGGAATATTATTTTTACGCTGTATCCTCTTTTCTACCATTTTCATATTAATCTGTATTTTTGGGTTTATAATATTTTCTTGATTATCTTACCACCTTTTTTCTTTCCCTTTATGATTCAATAGATAGCTTCACTAGCCATTCGAAGTGGGAATGGCCTACTGCTGAAAGGTGGAAAAGAAGCTAAGCGGTCAAATGCAATCTTGCACAAGGTTCGCTCTTTGGGTTTCTGCAAATATTTACTTGTATTGAAGCATAAGCCTTATTACTTTATGTGCCCTTCACTATTTTTTCTGCTTTAAATAATCTCAATTTCTACATTGTCAGGTCATTACTTCGGCCATCCCAAATAATATTGGAGATAAACTTATTGGACTTGTGGCTTCAAGAGAGGATATTCCTGATTTACTTAAGGTGAGTTGCAGGATGTAAATTTGATGATAGTTCTTTGTTATGTGATAGTTTTTAACGTAATTCTATTTTGCTGCAGCTTGATGATGTGATAGATCTTGTGATCCCCAGAGGCAGCAATAAGCTAGTTTCTCAAATTAAGAATTCAACAAAAATTCCTGTTCTTGGTCATGCTGGTAAGAAAAATAGTGTGGCTCCTTGATGGTCCACAAGATGGAGTTCAACTGAAGTTTCAACTTTTGTTTCCAGATGGAATTTGTCATGTTTATGTTGACAAATCAGCTAAGGCGGATATGGCCAAGCAAATTGTTCTGGATGCAAAGATAGATTATCCTGCAGCTTGTAATGCTATGGTAATTTCAGTTTACTGTTTATGAGATTTACCAACCATTTCTGCTTGTGTTCCCATAGCTATATTTGACAGAGTTAACTGCATATTTCATGCACATGCATTCTGTTTCATATAATTTATCCTGCACAAATTTCTTATTTTTTTATGTAGTTGTTTTAAAGTTTCTTAACCATGCTATCTCCAGGAAACACTTCTAGTACACAAGGATTTGTCGAATAATGGTTTGCTCAATGAGCTTATTGTGGAACTCCGGCATGAAGGTTTGCTTATATGAATGGCTGTTTCACTACCTAGTGTTTTCAAATTAAAATCACTTAGTCTTTCGATATGCTAATTCAATGAATTTGGTGGTTTTCATAGTATTGTTACATGATCATGTAACCCGATCTGAATGTCATTGTACTGTTTTCTTCGCTTTTTTGAGTGTGTTGCATGTGGAAAAAGTTATAGTAGTGCCCAAAAGGATTATCTAGAGATGTATCAACTATCTATGGGATTAGACTTTTGAGCAAAAGCTTCACAATTGCAAGTTCATCTGCTGCAGGTGTTATCCTGTATGGTGGACCAAGAGCGTCTTCTTTATTAAATATTCCAGAGGTGCATTCATTTCATCATGAGTACAATTCAATGGCTTTCACAATTGAAATTGTGGATGATGTGCAGGCTGCCATTGACCATATACATCAACATGGAAGGCATGTCAAGTCTCTAAGAATTCTTATTCTTATACTTTTGATTGCTTTGTTTATCCAGTGAATAGTTTTGCTTCCTCTCTCCAGATATTAAGTAACTTGCTTTCTCTGCAGTTCTCATACTGATTGCATTGTCACAGAAAATCATGAGGTTGCTGAAATTTTCTTAAATAGAGTCGACAGGTAGGCTTACTTATGTTTGAAGATATACTGGACAGTCACACAAGTGTACTATATGACTATATCTCATTATCACCACAGTTATTCATGAAGTGATATCTTCTCTCTTCTGGATGTCATGTTTCAGTCTATAAGATACATTAACTTGTTATTGTTCTCATATTTGCGCAAATGATTGCACATTATGAGTTGCATATCTTAATTTGGGTAACTATTTTTTCCCCATTGTTTGGTTGATGTTGGTGACGTTGCAATTTGCTATCTATCTTTGTTACAGTGCTGCAGTATTTCATAATGCAAGCACCCGATTTTGTGATGGAGCAAGATTTGGACTTGGTGCTGAGGTACTCAATCTTCCAAATTCCTGGTATTGAACAACAAGGTCAGTGTGTTTATTTGATGCTTTGATTTTAACAGGTTGGGATAAGTACTAGCCGGATCCATGCCCGAGGTCCTGTCGGAGTTGAAGGATTGTTAACAACTCGATGGTATGCAAGTTTCTGATTGATCTTTCTTCCTAAACTATGTCATTAATATCTGGATTGATGAGCATTTTTGTTGTTAACAGTATAAGCATAAATAATGTTCGACAGCTCAATATGCTCCTGATTTCCATTTACATTTTCTTTATGTCTCTATAGCACTGATCTCTACATATCTTTATTTGCTCTGTTAAGGCCATGAGCTGCTTAGCATGCTCTTTCTTTTTTTCTGCGTTTCTATCTATTCTTCACTTTCTTCTCAATATCTTGATTTCTGATGTCTCGATTTTATTAATGCAAAATGTCAATTTCCTTAGACTAGAATGTTCTGTCAACATGCACCAGACATTACATCTTCTAAATACCTGCCTGTTATAATTGTAGGATTTTGAGAGGGAGTGGCCAGGTGGTTGATGGAGACAAAGGGGTTATTTACAGCCACAAGGATCTTCCCCTGCAACTTCAATTATAGTCTGTTCCAAGAGATGCGAGGAAAATGTTGATTTTTTTTTTTTTCACTTTCCCATGCTTACTGTTAGTTTCTATCTTGTAATATAGTACTGCAGAACTGCTTGTGTAACTGCGCATGGCGTTACTATATTTTTTTTTTCACCCTTATCAAGATCATCTTTCCAGAATTTTATTGTCTGGATCATGCTCAGCGCAGAGCCCTGTATAATTACCTCCTTTAATGGATAAGCATTTTAAAATGCAGTTTCTAAGAGTGTTGGCTATCTGAGAAGGTGAAAGATTCATAGGGGAAATTGAATTCCTGATCACTAGAAGTCATGTAAACATTAGATTCATTCATAAGAAAAGAAAAGTTGTATTCCATGCGATTAACATCATTGTTCCTGAATTAACACAAAACTTTTCCAAAGTAGTCAGAAATGGAAAAACTACGGTTCAGAATGCAACTGCTATCTATGACTAACTGTTGCAGAGAATCTGGATTGTCCTATTATTCTGGTAATGGATTGATAATGAAAACTTGACCTTCCTCAATTTTGTTTAGACAAAACACAGAAAGTAATAGAATCTACATCCTCTCATATTTCACCATCCCACAGTTCTTCAAGGCTCTTGTAAGGACTACGAGTTCCATGAACTGCAAATTCCCCTCTGAGGAGCCTTTGCTGCAGAAGAAAACGAGGAAAGATTTATTCAGTGGCAGGCAGTGGAAATTCTTTACTATGCATGCATGTGTGTCCATGTGATGAGCCATTTTTATCCCCACAGAATACGAACATGAGACAAGACAAGTTTACCTGGTGGATGCCTGAGAATTTCGAGAAGAGCTCGGGAGGTATGGACCAATCAAACAAGCTAAAATTTTCCTTGATCCTGGACTCATTCACACTTTTTGGAAGTACACTGTGACCACTCTGAATACCCCAGCGCAGAGCAACTTGTGCTGGAGACTTGTTAAGTTTTTCAGCAATTTCAATCAGAACTGGTTCCTTCATGATTTCTCCTTTAATCCAAGTCCCTGGAGATCCTAGAGGGGAATATGCCTGCAAGAATATTGACATACACATGATTCAAATAATCAAGGATTTGCGTGTATATGATGATAAAAACAAAATCAATCAGGCATTATACCGATAGATGAACTCCCGTGGACTTGCACAAGTTGTGTAGCCCAGGCTGCTGCCAAACAGGGTGACATTCCACCTGATTGACAGCAGGCGGAACTTTCGCAGACTGGAGCAGGTCCTGCAGCTTCTTAGTAGAGAAGTTGCTGACTCCAATGGCCCGTGCCTGACCGGACGCATACAAGCCCTCCATTGCACTCCATGTCTCTGGAAGACACAAGGGAGCCATGATTTCAGGGTCCCACCCTCGCATACCAGGCTTAGTTCGAAATGGCCAATGTATCTGCAATTGTTTCAAGCATTATCAATTGCAGCTCAAACTTATATCCAAATTGGGGATGAACTAATTCTGCTTTCAGAGGTAATTTGAGATCTTCCTACTAGGATTACGAGTACAGGTACATACAAGATACAGATCAATGTAGTCAAGTTGGAGGGCTTCCAGAGTTCTGGTCAATGCCTTTGAGACATCTTCAGGTGCATGGTCGCTGCACCTGTATATGTGTCAACAAAAACAAAAGAATTTGAAGTCACAAAAGCCAATCACAAGTGTTTTTTTTTTTTTTGGTGGAGCGAATACTAGATGCTTTAAGTAAACACAGTATGCTTGGGTTATGGTTTCTTTTGTGTAATTAGTTGGTATTTTGATGAATGGGTAGGTATATCTGGATTAGAATTAGTTGGTAACTTGATGAATTAGTTGTGTAATTAGTTTCTTTTGTAATTGTATTACTCTTTTTCTCTCAATAACTTGACTTCTTACGTCACTAAAAGTCTGCTATAAAAAAGATTCAAGACTTGTTATGATATACTAGTTTTCGAAACTAATAAAATTTTTACTTTCGAAAAAAAAAACATCTGGGTATTAAAGCTAAACATTCATACAACTAATTAAACAGTTTATTTAGGTTTTCCAAAGCTAAGTAACGCGAATCCAAGTATTCCTTTAAGCAATCAGAGCTCAAAACAGAAGGCAAGAGGAAGATTACAACAGATACCATAGTTTTGATGTGATGAACATTTCACTGCGCTTCACCACCCCTGTGGAAAGGAGTTCCTTTAATGCAATCCCAACCTACATACATTAAAACATGTAGCAAAAGAAACAATTAGCCATATAACAAATTGGAAAAATTAAAAAAGGAAAAGAAGAATATGGGGAATTTGACCTCTTTTTCATTATCATAAACATGGGCACAGTCGATGTGCCTATAACCAGCCTGCAACAAAAAATGGTACCAGAGTAATCAATGCTTCAGATGTTGTTTTCCATTTTAACTGTAATAACACTTGGTAATTCATCTGAACTGTACTGGGGAAATGAATTGTTCACAAAGTTCAATCTTATACTACAACATTCCTCAAGTCAATTAAAAATTGCAATTCCAGATCATAAAGGCAGAAGCAACCTTCTGGGCAGAAGAAAATTGATAAAAAAAATGGGATCATTAAAAGGTAATGCCTGGGAAAAATTAATAGAACAGGGTTCTAACAAGGAAGAACAACATATCAGAGGCAATAAATTAAAGATAAAACCTTGACTGCAGCAATGACAGCATCACCAACAACACCTGGAGGAGCTTTCCACGTTCCCAAACCAACAGATGGCATCTTAGCTCCGGTGTTAAGTTCAAAATACAAAGGTCCATGTCCATTTTCCTTGTCCATTTTACTCTACAGGAATAAGTCAATAACCAAAGCCATGAGCAAACACCAGGAGTGATTTAACTTTTGCACATTACAATTCAATTGAAAGAGAAACGGTTTCAATGAAGATACCCTGTTGATCCAAATGATAACAGCAGATTTCTGGCGGAAAGAGAAAGAGATAACCAAATCAGGAAGTCACCAACTCACGATTCTTCAGCTCCAGACCCGGCAACTGGTGGTCAGTTTTAGGCCCAGGTTGTCCAATTGTCAGCAGAGAAGCACATGTAACATATTTATACACATTTATATGGAAGTATCATTCATTTATATTCCTAGCGGTTACAGGGTTGGATCTTCCTATGGACTCCAAAGCCGAAAAAACAGCTAAGAAAAAAAAGCTTTAAGACACTCACCCAAAAATAGAAACATAGGAAAAAGAGCTTATGTGTCTTCTTTCTTGTTGAAATTGCATTTTTAGTGAATTGTAATCCTGAATTAGTTTATTATTAGATTAATTAATTGGATCAGTTATTGGAATCTTCTTTGACCCTATGTCTGCAAACCTATTGGTGGGAAAAGGTTGAGTCTTTGCCATAGTTTGATTGCTTATGATATTGACTTGCCTTGGATTCAAGTTCCATTATCCTGCTCCAGAATATAAGTGAATTGGTTTTAATTATGACCATCACAAAAATGTGCAAAATTATTGGAGACATGGCGCATACTCAAGATTGCTTCTGCTCAGCTTGGTTTATATATGATTTGTTTCCTTTGTTTACTCGTAGGGGAGGCCAGTACCACAGATCAAGATCAAGATCAATTTAATGGTTATATGATACGGTTTTCAAGCACAATATGGTGCATTGCCCATAGTAGTTCGCTGGCTAGTTGCTGATACATAAAATGAAAGAACACCTAAAACCTCTCTGTGTTCATTTTTTCCCCACCCCAAATAGTTTCTCCTTTCTTCTTTGATCTATCTAATACTCCATTGATCCAGTATTCAACTGCTTAAATCTCACCATCCCAAAGTTCTTCAACAGACTTGTATGGACTGAGAGTCTCATGGGCAAATGAATTTCCCCTGACCAGTCGTGCCTGCATAATTGGAAAACATAGCATATATTCAGGATAACAGATTCGATAATATCTAATATGCCTAGTGATTCATAATTAGCAAAACATTATTTGATGATATGTGACCCACAAAATAGCCATCAAAACACAGGAAATTACGCATTATGATGGAGAAACTAATCAATTATATTAGAATTAACAGCAGTATCATTGGCTAATGTCCATTTAAGATAGTGGAGCAAAAGTGTATCAGAATTAATCAATTAACTTGTTAGCACTTAGCATTTCCTACTTCTGAATAACAACATTTCTTGCTGAGTAATGTAATAGCTACTTGCCTGTTCAATTTCAGAAAACTTGGCAAATAAGTCCTCAGGAATAGACCAGTCAAAGACATCAAAGTTCTCCTTGATCCTCTCCTCATGCGTACTCTTGGGAAGCACACTATGACCCATTTGCAGTCCCCAGCGAAGAGCAACTTGTGCAGGAGTTTTGCCTAATTTCTGTGCAACCATATTTAGAATTGGAAGCTTAAGAACCTCACTCTTGAGCCATGTTGTGCCAGGAGAACCCAGAGGGGAGTATCCCTGAAAGATGATATACCATTTCATTATTAGTAAAAAGCACAAGGGCCAAAGCATTTTAATATTTTCCCAATCGAAGGCTTCTGGCAATTCTCGTATTTTTCAAAAAATAAAGGCTCCTGGCAATTCAATCAAACAATAATCTAACACAAAGTGACACAAGATTTGTATGCTCACCGATAAGTGAATGCCCTTGGATTTGCAGAGTTCACGTAGCTTAGTCTGCTGCCATGAAGGATGACACTCAACCTGGTTAACAGCTGGAGGAACACGTGCCACCTCCAGCAAATCCTGCAATTTCTTTGAAGAGAAATTACTAACACCAAGAGCCCTAGCCTTACCAGAGTCATAGAGTGCTTCCATTGCTCGCCATGTGCTAGGTATGTCCGGCTGAAGTAGGTTTTCAGGCTTAAAACCAACTGACCCTTTCTTCATCCGAATTGGCCAATGGATCTTAACAACAAACACCCATATTAGTCACAATTGAGAAGCACCTTAAATAATACATTAGGATTCTCCAACAACTAATGACGAACAATACACTCAACAACTTTAAAATATGATTCTTAACACCAGACAGGGCAAAGGTAGCTAGACTAAGAGGATGAGATGATCAAACAATAACTTCTACTTAGCTTCAATATGGAATGACCCTGTCCCTAGAAACTGCATTTAACACTGAAACGGGTATGATAAAGTAGCTTTGATCAAGCAATACATACAAGGTATAAATCAACATAGTCAAGCTGAAGATCCTGCAAAGTTCGGTCTAATGCTGCCGGTACATCTTCGGGTGCATGATCAGTACACCTGTGCATAACTTAAGCGTTAGAAAGTAATCTTAATAAACAAAAAAAATTAAATAAAAAGAAATCCCTGGATTAACATAACAAAGAAGAATGAAAACAAACCAGAGTTTCGAGGTGATAAATAACTCCTCTCGTTTCACCACACCATCTTCAAACAGCTTCTTCAAAACCAACCCAATCTAAAACAAATAAAGACATGCACACATTGATTAATTACCACTAATAATTCACTATATTCATTTAAAAATAAATAAAACTTTAATATTAATTATTCGAACAGTATTATTTATGCACCCAAACACCAACTTTTTCCTTTTTACTAAAAGTTTTTCTTTTGCCAACAAGAAGGCAAATATAGCCAAACAGGACACAAAGTTACCTCCTTTTCGTTTCCGTATATTTGAGCACAGTCGATATGGCGGTATCCAATCTGAACAGAACAGGAAAAAAATAAAGAAAAAAGCGACAATCAACAAAGTGCATTTCCAATGAAGACAAAGAATTCAACGAAGTGAGGACGTTCAACAACAGTTGTTAACGATGTACCTTGACGGCGGCAGCAACAGCAGCGCCGAGGAGGCCAGGTTCAGACTGCCAAGTTCCCAAACCGACCGACGGAATTTTGGCTCCGGTGTTCAACTCGAAGAACCTGATTTCACTCGCCATTTGTGATTTCCCGACAACTACGAAGAGGAAGCCCGTGGATTCGACGCGAAATGCGAAGAATCAAAGAGGAAGCAAAGAGTAACTGAAGCGAGAGAGTGACTGGTGGCAACAACAACAGCTAGAAGAAAGCGACAACACCTCGCCTTTTATAAGTGGGGGATCATTTGAGAAATCTCTTCGTCTTTCCGCCAGGTGTTCCTTCGATCAGGCTATTATGGAAATTCGACGGTGGTGATTTTTTTACTGTGGTTTTGTTTGTTCTGGAAAACGCAAAGTGGGCCTAACGTGTAAAGGCTGCGGACCGCGAGGATTTGATTTTTTTGAATGACTTTTGGTCGGAGATCCAATTCTTTGTCAGGTGGGCCTTTGCTTCGAATTACTATTGATTTTTAATGCCATTTTCCTCGTATTTAAACCAATTAAAGTGATACTCTCGTATTTTGCATAGTATAATTTATAAAAATTATATTATTTATTTAAAATTATTATTTATTATTACATATCAAATAATATTAACATGATATATTAAAATATTATAATAAATGATAAAATGCCATGTTGATAGTTTTGTGATACTTTCGTATGACAAGATTATATTAACATCCAGTAAACATAAAATAACAAAAAATATTTTAATTAATTATTAATTATAAAATAATATATTAAAATATTACAATCAATGATGAAATGTCATATTGATGTTACATGATAATATAATGTTATGATATTTTTACACGTAATGTCACTTAAAATTATATTAATTTATATAAATATAAAATAATAAAAAATAATTAATTTTTTTTAAAATATTACGCCTCGAAAAAAATTGTTCTAATAATAGAATCGTTGGTTAGGATGTTTAGCCTGCTTGGTCCTGACTCACGAGTAGCTCAGTGACACAGTTGGGTTGGAAAATGACTTGAGGTCGGCAACTAGCCCCGTGGTCCAATGAGGGTGACGACATCCATGATCCAATCATCCAAGTTTTCGTAAGAAAATTAATTACCCTTTTTCTACAGCTCTGACTCTTGTTTTGGACTGGAACACAGTTTTTTACATTCATCTTTGGTGAGTAAATAACGTTGCTACATTGGAAAATGCCATGGAGCTGTTGATTGGAGCCAAGAGAAACTACAACCAAGATCACATACTGCAAGTAGCTCCTTCACTTATTTTAGTACTAGTATAGTTAAGCAGGCCAGCAGCAGGAATCTGCTTGTCATTTTCTTCAGACCTCACCGTCCCATAGTTCTTCAACGGTCCTATATGCACCGAATGTTTCGTGTGCGAATACAGTGGCTTTGATCAGCCTCTCCTGGAAGACATGAACCATGAAATCAGTAATCTGAACTGGAACTAAAGCAAAGCATAGTCCATGAACCTGGTCATATTTTATCATAGGCGGAACTAAAATGCCAATGGATGCATCGGGGAAGGGATTGAGAGAGGAGCATCAGACCAATAACTGAAAAGTAGGGAAAGTTTAACTTGCCTGCTCAATCTCAGAAAACTTGACAAACAGGTCTTCTGGTATGGAGAAATCAAAAACATCGAAATTTTGTCTGATCCTCACTTCATTTGTACTCTTGGGCAAAACACTGTGGCCCATCTGCAGCCCCCAACGGATAGCAATCTGAGCAGGAGACTTGCCCAGTTTCTCTGCAACCATATTCAGAACTGGGTCCTTCAGGACCTCAATCTGGACGGTTCCTGTGCCTGGGGAACCCAATGGTGAAAACCCCTGAAAAAACAATGACGAGTAATTTTGTTGATAGGCTATTACTCAAAATGGTTTTTTGATCACCTGTGAGAACCTTAAGAAAGGTGAATTTGTATTACAACATAAAACTTCAGTTAGAGTTGGTTGCTTTAAAGTGTTAAATCAATAATTGAATATTCATTAACTCACAGTTAAATGAATTCCCTTAGATTTACATAATGCATGGAGCTTAGGCTGCTGCCACACAGGATGGCATTCCACTTGGACTACAGCAGGAGGAACCCGAGCCACCTCGAACAGATCTCCGAGCTTCTTCGTAGAGAAATTGCTTACTCCAATGGCTCGAGCCTTGCCAGAATCATAGAGTGCCTCCATCGCTCTCCACGTAGCTGGTATGTCAGGTTGGGTTAGGTCCTCACCATTAAAGCCGACTGCTCCCTTTTTCATGCTGACGGGCCAGTGAATCTTCAAATGTTTAAGCAACACCATAGTAAGAAAACATACAAAGCTTTCATATGTCCATAGGCTAGTTGCCAAGCTTCGTTATCTTCTTCTAGCATTCTATCAGTTTGACTCAACAGCAAAACTAGGAAATTTCGTGTGTAAAGCAGAAAGTTACTTACTAGATAGAGATCTAGATAGTTCAGATGTAAGTCTTCCAATGTAGAATTCAATGCCTCCTGTACATCTTCTGGTGCATGATTAGTGTTCCTGAAGGAAATACAATAAATTCATTCTGCTAAGTCTTCAAGACTACTTGAAACACTGAAAAAACCAAATGAACCACCCAAAGGATGTTGGAAATTGAGACAAACCAGAGTTTGGAGGTGATCCAAAGATCTTCACGCTTCACCACACCATCTTCAAACAGCTTCTTCAGAACAGAACCAATCTGCATAAAAAAACCAGATTAACATAAAGTAAGAATCATCAAAACTTAACTTCAATCACTGAAGATGACAACAGATAAACTATGAATTCAGTTTCATGGAATTACCTCTTTCTCGTTGCCATAGACTTGAGCACAATCAATATGCCTGTACCCAAGCTGCATTAACACATAGCAACTAACAGTCACTCCTCTAAATTCCCAAAACTTTTCACAAATTGTTTTCTACCATTTTATTTAGTTAATTAGCATTTGATTAGCTAAAACCATTGGTCAAATTTTAATGGTTTTTTTAATGAACTTCATAATTATCTAAATATTGGCTCAAAAGTCAAATCCCCTATAACATTTTAATATTTTAATACAGGTGCAGAACAAGAAGCACCCACAGCACCTCCTGCTCCAAGAAAGCTGGAGTATCTAAAACCAAGTTGACCAAAAACATAAGAGAAGACACCATCCAGAGAGGAGAAAATACTACCTTAATAGCAGTGGCGACGGCATCGCCAACGACGCCAGGAGCAGCCTGCCATGTTCCTAGACCAACTGAGGGAATCTTAGCCCCAGTGTTGAGCTCAAAATATCTAATTGCCTGAGCCATTTTTGCCAGAGAGTGTTGCGACCAATGGGAGTCTATTTTATACGGAAAGGAGACAGCAGCCAAAAGAGACCAATAGAGATAAGCCAGAATCTTTGCTTCATTCATTTCATGAGTGACAATTTGCTAAAAAGCACGGTCCCTTCATGCACGTGTAAGTTGTGACCTGTCACCATAAGGCTTTGTATTTATCTCCTCCTCCTTCTTCCTTCTGTGTTTTTCTTTCAATGTCTGCTGATTAAGTAACGCAACAATACTATTACCTTAACAGTTTCAGGATCAAATTATTTTGCTCATATTCGATTGTCCAATATCTTTGAAAAATTTTGCTCTGATGGCTTTATACGACCAAGATTCAAAGTTGAACTCACCCAATCTTTGTCAATGTACTTGAAAGTTACACGACCCTTGATGGAAGAGTGTTTAGGACTGGTGGCGGCCAACCTAGGCTTGCTTCTGTACCATCTATTTGACTCTTGCACTGATCATTTGTTGTTAAATTAGATGATCAGCATAATCAAATGATCTTGCATACCTTTTTTTTTTTTTTTTCCAAAAAAGGGTCTTTAAATTGTTACAATGGAAGACATGTACCATCAGGTTGTAGTTCACCATAAGTATCAGAAAATTACATCCAAGAAGTAGTAGGCTTCCTTCACTTATATTAAACTTTAGCAGCACCATGAATCTGCCTTACAAGTGCTACGGGAATTTCTTCTTAGACATTTAAAAACAAACTTTGTGGGGGAAAATACGTCTGTAAAGAGTAAGCTTGCTTAGGCTCTCGAACACTGGTGTGTGTTCAGATCTCACCATCCCAGAGTTCTTCGATGGTCCTGAATGCCCCGTATGTTTCATGCACGAATCCAGTGCCTCTGACCAGCCTCTCCTGGAAGGCATAAAAGAAGAAATCAATAATCTGAACTAGACCTAAAGCCCTCATATTTAGATCATAAGCTACAATAAACCAGCCATGTAAAAATGGGGATTAAGCAACTTGCCTGCTCAATTTCAGAAAGCTTGACAAACAAGTCTTCAGGTATAGACCAATCAAAAACATCAAAGTTTTCTCTGATCCTCACTTCATTTGTACTCTTAGGCAATACACTGTGACCCATTTGCAGCCCCCAACGGAGGGCAACCTGAGCAGGGGACCTGCCCAATTTCTCTGCAACCATATTCAGAACTGGATTCTTGAGGACCTGCGTCTTGATGGTCCCTGTGCCTGGGGAACCCAATGGTGAATACCCCTGAAACAATGACAATTAATATTCTTAATTGGTTATTCCATAAGAACGGATGGGTGTTTGAAGACCATTAGAAAATAACACATACTACATCACAATGATATATCATGAACCTCCTCAATAGCTTTTCACCTATGTGAATGTTAAGTTTCTACAGATAGGTGAACTTATCTAGTAGTAGCAGGCATTATCACTATCAATGTCAATTCAAACCTCACAATTTGTTGGTTGCACTTGTACAATATGTGCGCATACTCACAGTTATATGAACTCCGTTGGATTTACAGAATTCATGTAGCTTAGGCTGCTGCCAGACAGGATGGCTTTCCACTTGAAGTACAGCGGGACTAACACGAGCTACCTCCAACAGATCTCCAAGCTTCTTTGAAGAGAAATTGCTTACTCCTATAGCTCGAGCCTTGCCAGAGTCATAGAGTGCCTCCATTGCTCTCCATGTACTGGGTATGTCAGGTTGGGTTAGGTTCTCAGGCTTAAAGCCGACTGCTCCCTTTTTCATGCTGGCAGGCCAATGAATCTTCAAACATTAAACAATCAAGGTTGTCACTCATTAAGAAATCATGAACAAAATTGGCTTATGTTAGTAAGGCCAAAATGGAAGAAACATGGTTGTGTTAACATTTCTACATACTAGATAGAGATCTAGGTAGTCTAGCTGCAAGTCTTGCAAGGTATTGTTTAATGCCTCTGGTACAACTTCTGGTGCATGGCTATTGCACCTGCAGAAAGTTGTAATTCACATCCTTAACTCCACAAAGTTAACAAACTCTGACAAAAACTAATGCAATCTAAACAGATTTTTAGTTATACACTCGAAATTCAATTTTGAAATGGAAAATTTCATATATGATATATGTAAACATTTGAAAGGATTTTGAAATTGAGAGAAAACCAGAGTTTGGAGGTGATCCAAAGATCTTCACGCTTCACAACACCATCATCAAACAGCTTCTTCAGAACAGAACCAATCTACATAAATCAAACTATGGCAGTGAGTAAATTTTGTTTCATATTTTCATCATTCATCAAAATCAAGGCATAAAGGCAAGCCGAATATAAATTCAGCAGGAATAGAATGTAGTTCGATGCAAATTTGCTCAGAAAATGAATATTCATTCCAGGGAAGAACTTGCAAAAAACAAAGACATTACCTCTTTTTGGTTCTCATAGGCTTCAGCACAATCAATATGCCGATAACCAAGCTGCATTAACACAGAGCGATAAGCAGTCACTCCTCAATTTCCCAAAATTTTCACAATAACTTTACTTTTATATTTAATCAGGATTTGTTAGCTACTTGGGATTTTTGGAAGAGAGCTGTGAACAGCTCCAGTTCCAAGAAAATTATCCAGAAAAGACTGTATTATATATATATATATATATATATATATATATATATATATAGCAGTCACTCCTCAATTTCCCAAAATTTTCACAATAACTTTACTTTTATATTTAATCAGGATTTGTTAGCTACTTGGGATTTTTTGAAGAGAGCTGTGAACAGCTCCAGTTCCAAGAAAATTATCCAGAAAAGACTGTATTATATATATATACACACACACACACACACATATAGGTGATAATTGTGAAAAATACCTTGATTGCAGCAGCAACAGCATTGCCAACAACACCAGGTGCAGCCTGCCATGTTCCCAGTCCAACAGAGGGAATCTTAGCTCCAGTGTTCAGCTCAAAGTATCGAATTGCCTCGGCCATTTTGTTCATAGAGACTACTGACAAATTGACGGGAGTCTTTTTCTTTATAGAGAGACAGTAGCAAAAGAGAACAGCCAAAGCATTAAAACATGGAGGAGTTAAAAAACATAAATATGGTCGCTTCATACACGTGTGACTACTCACCCCAAGCTGTGGATTTTTCCCCTGCCTCCTTTTCCTTTGTCACGTTGAATGCTCTGAAGCCAAGTTCTAAAATTTTCAAGATTAGGAAAATAGAATCATTTGTGGAAGTTTATCATTGAATGAGGCTCTGCTGCGGGCCAATGTATTCTTGCTTCTGGACCTTACGTTCGGCTCTTGCACTTGTCGTTTATAGATTGTTTGACTACGATGGCCTGCAAAGTCGTCAGGTCTTACGTCTGCTTTTTCTTTTAACCTCACTCTTCTTTTGTTGAACTTTAGAAAGGTTAATACCCCTTTTCATTAGCTAGTGCATAGTGGTTTTAAAGTAAAAAGGCCGCAAGCCATTTCCATCTTAGATGACTTTGTCACTGATCATACTTTTACTTACATCCAGGGTACTTCCAAATTTAACGTGGACGATTTTACGCGTATTAAATTTAATGTGGATGATTCTGCACGTATCGAAAAAATTAATATCTATATGATCATCAATAAGTAGTGCAGACAACCATATCGAGTTTCTTACCATTTGTGAAGGATTTATCATGTATGCAACATCTATGCTGAATATTGAGAGTGATTCTTCAAATGCGATTCTTTGATTAACAAATGGTTTTGTTATCTGTTAAGGACTTCAATACTTCTAAATCATGTTGGTTTATTTAAAAATCAGGTTGGTAAAGTTGATGTCCTCAATATATCTAGAGAGTACCTAACTCAATGGCAAATGGGCTTTGCTAAAACTGGAGTGAAACCGCAGTACCAATTTGGCAGGCCTTGGATTTGACTCTTGAATGGAGTTTCCTTTAGGAGGTTGGTTCTTGTTTCATTAACTGTGAAGTACGAAGCTGAAGAATCGTATTTAATGACTCTGTTTAGTTCAAAGAACCTGATTTCATCTTGCCAATTCTTTTGCAACTATTGCAAAACTGGACAGATAAAGATAGCAGACAAAACCAGCACTTACTACAGGATTCTTACTTCAACGGTTTCACTGTGATGTCTTTTTGCTGTTTTTTTCCTTTTAACTTTTACTTGGTTGATGATGCCTTGCTTGCATGCGAGCTGAAAGCTTGTGATTTGATTGACACTTGTTCAGAGACTGTTTATGTCAGAAAAATTTGGTGCAAACTCCCCCGAGCGCCTGTTATATGCTGCTACGGTCTTTGTTTCCTTTCAGAGTCTGTTTAGTCATTAGTGCCTTTGAAATGATTATACTAATATTTTACAAGAACGGTTCCCTGTTTTACCTAATTAATGAGAAAAATGGATTATGAGATTAAAAGAAAATGGCGTGGCTCTTTTGATTGAGCGACTGCTGCTCTACTGCAATGACCTGAACTTGAAATGAACCGAACCTGTAACAAGCATATCTATTGCAAATCAGGCAACAACAGGGAAACAACATAGAAGCATTGTCTATTATGTTTAAATTAAAGGGGAAAAATTCTTCTCCACCTTCTAAGACATAAATACATTGTCAATCAGCATATCTGTGGCAAATAATGTACCATTTAGTTTGAAGAAAGTTATAAAAAGTTACACATATGCAGGTAGAACATAACCATTTTCCGAACATATGTCTGCTCAGACTTCACCATCCCAAAGCTCTTCAACAGTCCTATATACACCATAACTATCATGCACAAAATGTTCGGCTCTTGCTAGCCTCTCCTGCATTTAGAACAACATAGTTGTACCCGATTCTAAGATGATGCAATCATTGAAAAAACAGAATGCTTGAACAAAAGATTGCTCAGATGAAACTGTTACTTGCCTGTTGAATTTGAGAAAGCTGGGCAATCAAATCTTCAGGTATAGACCAGTCAAAAACATCAATGTTTTCCTTCAGCCTTGCCTCACTTATGCTCTTAGGAACTACGCTATGACCCATTTGCAGTCCCCAGCGAAGAGCCACTTGTGCTGGAGATTTCCCTAGTTCCTCTGCCACCATTTTAACAACCGGATTGTCCAGGACCTTCTTCCTGACATTTTCTCCAGCTTGGGAACCCAATGGAGAATATCCCTGAGATCAAACAACAAGATGGGCTATTGTGTAAAAAGGTGTGGTTCGGAAAGACTGATAAAACTAACTCAAAACATAAGTGATCAACTGCACAGCCCCCGAGATGAATATGCCGGTTTTATTGCTTTCAATCTACAAACTCACCGTCAAGTGAACTCCCTTAGATTGACAATATTCGTGCAGCTTTGGCTGCTGCCATACAGGGTGAATTTCCACTTGATTGACAGCAGGAGTTATACGTGCCACTTCCAACAGATCTCCAAGCTTCTTTGAAGAGAAGTTACTCACTCCAATAGCCCGAGCCTTGCCAGAATCATTGAGTGCCTCCATTGCTCTCCACGTACCAGGTATGTCAGGTTGCGTAAAGCTTTCAGGCTTAACAACAATTGATCCCTTTTTTAAACTGACTGGCCAATGTATCTTCAAAATTCCATTACAAATTAGCAACAACACAACCATAAAACCATTTTCAAAGCAGATGATTCATATATATTTCTCAATGCAGTAAACCAAAGCAGCCTAATGTGTTACACTTACTAGATAGAGATCCACATAATCAAGTTGCAAATCTTGCAGAGTTTTATTCAATGCCTTTGATACATCTTCAGGCAAGTGATCACTACACCTGAAGTTCAATGTAATATAGATTAGATAGGGAAAGTTAAAAAAATGGACTAAAACTGAGTTAAAAGAAAAAGAAAGAAACGAACAAACCAGAGTTTGGAGGTAATCCATAAGTCTTCACGCCTCACTATACCTTCATTAAACAATTTCTTCAGAGCAGAACCAATCTGGATCAACCAGAAAATACATATGTTAGACAAAGAATTGTATCAATAAAGAGATGGCATTACCCAATTCAATTTGGAAAACAAAAATATATAAAAAAAAATCAATCAATTCTAATATCAAAAGAAAGTAGCAGAAATCCTGGATTCTGTAAAACCATCACCTCCTTTTCATTGCCGTACAGTGAAGCGCAATCAATGTGCCGATACCCAACCTGAATCAACAAAAAGAACAGTAAACCCAAATGAAAATCGATTGAAAATTCCAAATAAAAATCACCCAGAGAGAGAGAAAGAGATGAAAACGTTTACCTTGATGGCAGTGATGACAGTGTTTTGGATAACACCATGTTTGGCACCGAAAGTGCCTAATCCAACAGAAGGGATCTTAGCTCCTGTGTTCAGTTCAAAGAATCTGATATCATCTGCCATTCTCTTCCAAAGAATGTTGAGAACCGAGGATGACGAAAACACAGACCTTCACAACTGCGAAACGTTTAACAGTGCTTTGTTTTGGCACTTGCCAGGAAGGTGTTGGTTTGTTAGTTATTTGTTAGGTGTTACCATTCATAGTGGAAACCATAGCCAAGTGGCAGATTTCTTTCCCTTCATAGTTTTGATTCAATTTTGTACAAGATTTGTACTTTTCATGTTTAAATATGGAAATTTTGATGATTTCTTCCAAGGTCTGAGTTCCAATTGTTGCTTTATTTGCTTTCTTGGGTTTGCCAGTCCAACAAGGAAGAAGTCACCTCTATGACAAATATTAACCAATAAAGTAGAGGGATTAAATTGTTTTAATTTTTAAAATTGAGAGATTAATTAATTAAATTTTGAATATATAAATTAAATTGATGAAAATGCACGAATACACGAATACAAGGATTATTTGAGTATTTGAACTATATTAAAATTAAAGAGAAATTTTTTTTTTATTCTTTGGAAAATTTCAATTTGAAATATAAAATAGTGTAATCCTTAATTTGAAGTATGTAAATTTCAATTATAAAAATGCAACTTAAGGATCTTTAATGTCATAGTGGTAATCTAAATATATAATGTCACATGACTATATGCTCATTTTAGAAGTAAATTTGTCATACTTTTGAATATTTGTTTGAAAGTATTATAGTATAAATATTCTAGCATAATGTTTTAGAAAATGATAAAGGTAAATGGTTGCATGATTTTATAAGAGATTAAGAAGATTGTTGTGAAAACGTTTAAGATGAAAAGTCTCTAGTGCTTAAAGGTGGAATAAGACAGCCTTATGGATGAGAATTAGGTGCCTTAATTCCTTAAAACCCTTTGACTTTATGCTTGATTTTCCCCTACATTCCTTGGCCATCCTCATTAATGATGCCTATAGGCCCTCAATATTCTTAAATTAAACTTGTACATAACTTAATGAGAAGGGAACAATTGTGATATGTGCACCCGCTTACAAGCTTTGCTTTTTTGCACTTAACCATGCCTTTTAACTAGGGGTGAGCATTAATCGGTATAAACCGAAATAATTGATTGAAATCAATTGAATTTAATTAATATAGTTTTATTTTTTCGATTTCGATATTAATCAATTAAAAGAGACAATTTGTTCCATTATTTTGACTAATTTCTAAATAAGAAATTTACAACCGAATAGATTAATATCAATCATTAAAATATATTTTTTAAAATATATTATATAAATTGAAAATTTGATCAATTTAAATTATTTTTTAATAGATTTCAATTAATTCATTTTTTAAAAATTTAAAATTAAATTGATCGAACTGACCAAATACTCTCATCTATCTCTAAATTTTGGTACATTATTTTAAGACTCTAAGCTCAGCTTAGCTCCCTTTAATTAGGTACCCTTTTCTTCACTGCCACCACGTAATTAAGCTAGGACAAATGAATAAAGAGACATTATTTAGAAAAGGTGAAGAAACGTTAAACAAATGATACAGCTATACTTCGGGCCCCTTAGTCCATGTATAGAGTAGGCCATAATGCCTAAATACAAGATGATCCTTTGTCCACAAAGAAGAAGTCCAAAGCCCACTTTCTCCATAAAACATTAGGGTCTCGAATTTTGATAAATATTATCACCTTGAAAAATATCATATTTTTGAAAATTACAAATAAATTTGATAATTCGTGATTTTATATTTTAAATATGTCGTTTACGAAAACAAAATTTTAAAAAAAGATGGTCGTCACTTTTAATTTTTAATTTTTTGATTATTATATATATAAAATTTGATATATATAATATAATTATTTTTTAATTTTCTTTATGTAAAATTTTATATTTGTTATAGATAATGTAAATATAAAATATTAATAATTATATAAATAAATTTAATTAATTATATTATAATATTAAATACCTATATTGATATGTTTAATAAAAATATAATATGACGAGATAAGACTGTTATGAAATCATTAACTAGTTGATAATTGATAGTAAATCATGGAAGAAGATTACTGATTTTAAGTTAGGACAAGGAAATCCATTTAACTAGTGACCCCAAGCTTTGAATTTTTCCCCTTGGCCTTTTTCTTTGTCACGTTGAATGCTCTGAAGCCAAGTTCTAAAATTTTGCAATGTAAGGAAAATGGAATCATTAGTGGAAGTTCACAATTGAATGAGGCGCTGCTGCGGGCCAATGTATTCTTGCTTCTGGACCTTACGTTTGGCTCTTGCACTTCGTCATTTATAGATTGTTTGAGTAGGATGGCCAGCAAAGTCGTCAGGTCTTACGTCTGCTTTTTCTTTGTCACCTCACTCTTCTTTTGTTGAGCTCTGGAAAGGTTAATACCCCATTTCATTAGCTAGTGCATAGTGGTTTCAAAGTGAAAAGGCCACAAGTTATTTCCATCTTAGATGACTTTGTCACTGATCATACTTAATACTTACTTCCAGGGTACTTCCAAATTTAATGAGGACGATTTTCGAGTATTAAATGTAATGTGGATGATTCCGCACGTATCAAAAAAACTTAATTAATCTCTATGGGTTACTATATGATCATCAATAAGTAGTGCAGACTCTAACCATATCGAGTTTCTTACCATTTGTGAAGGATTTATCATGTATGCACCATCTATGATGAATATGGAGAGTGGTTCTTCAAATGCGATTCTTTGATTAACAAATGGTTTTGTTATCTGTTAAGGACTTCAAAACTTCTAAATCATGTTGGTTTATTTAAAATCAGGTTGGTAAAGTTGATATCCTCGATATATCTGGGGAGTACCTAACTCAATGGCAAATGGGCTTTGCCAACACTGCAGTAACAATTTGGCAGGCCTTAGATTTGACTCTTGAATGGCGTTTCCTTTAGGAGGTTGGTTCTTGTTTCATTAACTGTGAAGTACGAAGCTGAAAAATCGTATTTAATGACTGTGTTCAGTTAAAGAACCTGATTTCATCTGCCAATTCTCTTGCAACTATTGCAAAACTAGACAGATAAAGATAGCAGACGAAACCAGCACTTACAACAGAATTCTTACTTCAACGGTTTCACTGTGATGTCTTTTCGCTGTTTTTTTTCTTTTTAACTTTTACTTGGTTGATGATGCCTTGCTTGCATGTGAGCTGAAAGCTTGTGATTGGATTGACACTTGTTCAGAGACTGTTTATGTCAGAAAAATTTGGTGCAAACTCTCCCGAGCGCCTGTTACATACTGCTACACTCTTGTTCCCTTTCAGAGTCTGTATAGTCATTATTGCCTTTGAAATGATTATACTAATATTTACCAATAACAGTTCCCTGCCTTGCCTAATTAATGAGAAAAATGGGTTATGAGATTAAAAGAAAATGGTGTGGCTCTTTTGATTGAGCGACTGCTGCTCTATTGCAATGACCTGAACTTGAAATGAACCGAGCCTGTAACAAGCATATCTATTGCAAATCAGGAGGCAACAGGGAAACAACATAGAAGCATTGTCTATTATGTTTAAATTAAAGGGGAACAACTTCCGAACATATGTCTGCTCAGACTTCACCATCCCAAAGCTCTTCAACAGTCCTATATACACCATAACTATCATGCACAAAATGTTCGGCTCTTCCTAGCCTCTCCTGCATTTAGAACAGCATAGTTGCACCCGATACTAAGATGATGCAATCATTGAAAAAACAGAATGCTTGATCAAAAGATTGTTCAGATGAAACTGTTACTTGCCTGTTGAATTTGAGAAAGCTGGGCAATCAAATCTTCAGGTATAGACCAGTTAAAAACATCAATGTTTTCCTTCAGCCTTGCCTCACTTATGCTCTTAGGAAGTATGCTATGACCCATTTGCAGTCCCCAGCGAAGAGCCACTTGTGCTGGAGATTTCCCTAGTTCCTCTGCCACCATTTTAACAACCGGATTGTCCAGGACCTTCTTCCTGACATTTTCTCCAGCTTGGGAACCCAATGGAGAATATCCCTGGGATCAAAGAACAAGATGAGCTATTGTGTAAAAAGGTTTGGTTCGGAAAGACTGATAAAACTAACTCAAAACATAAGTGATCAACTGCACAGCCCCCAAGATGAATATGCTGGTTTTTTTGCTTTCAATCTACAAACTCACCGTCAAGTGAACTCCCTTGGATTGACAATATTCGTGCAGCTTTGGCTGCTGCCATACAGGGTGAATTTCCACTTGATTGACAGCAGGAGTTATACGTGCCACTTCCAACAGATCTCCAAGCTTCTTTGAAGAGAAGTTACTCACTCCAATAGCCCGAGCCTTACCAGAATCATAGAGTGCCTCCATTGCTCTCCACGTACCAGGTATGTCAGGTTGTGTAAAGCTTTCAGGCGTAACAACAATTGATCCCTTTTTTAAACTGACTGGCCAATGTATCTTCAAAATTCCATCACAAATTAGCAACAACACAACCATACAACCATTTTTAAAGCAGATGAATCATATATATTTCTCAATGCAGTAAACCAAAGCAGCCTAATGTGTTACACTTACTAGATAGAGATCCACATAGTCAAGTTGCAAATCTTGCAGAGTTTTATTCAATGCCTTTGGTACATCTTCAGGCAAGTGATCACTACACCTGAAGTTTAATGTAATATAGATTAGATAGGGAAAGTTAAAAAAATGGGCCTAAAACTGAGTTAAAAGAAAAAGAAACAAACAAACAAACAAACCAGAGTTTGGAGGTAATCCATAAGTCTTCACGCCTCACTATACCTTCATTGAACAATTTCTTTAGAGCAGAACCAATCTGGATCAACCAGAAAATACATATGTTAGGCAAAGAATTGTTTTCATAAATCTATCAATAAAGAGATGGTGTTATCCAATTCAATTTGGAAAACAAAAATACCCAAAAAAAAAAAAGAATTCAATCAATACTAATATCAAAAGAAAGTAGCAGAAATCCTGGATTCTGTAAAACCATCACCTCCTTTTCATTGCCGTACAGTGAAGCGCAATCAATGTGCCGATACCCAACCTGAATCAACAAAAAGAACAGTAAACCCAAATGAAAATCGATTGAAATCCCAAAGAAAAATCATCCATAGAGAGAGAGAGAGAGATGAAAACAGTTACCTTGATGGCAGTGGTGACAGTGTTTTGGATAACACCATGTTGTTTGGCACCGTAAGTGCCTAATCCAACAGAAGGGATCTTAGCTCCTGTGTTCAGTTCAAAGAATCTGATATCATCTGCCATTTCTTCCACAGAACGTTGAGAACCGAGGATGACGAAAACACAGCACTTCACAACTGCGAATCGATTAATCGGTTTAAACCGAAACAACTGATCGAAATCGATTGAATTCAGTTAATTCAGTTTTATTTTTTCGGTTTCGACATCAATCGATTCAAAGAGACGATTTGTTCGGTAATTTTGACTAATTTTCGATTCAAAAAATTTACAACCGAATGAATTGAAAATATCGATCATTAAAAATATCGTTTTTAAATATATTATATAGATTGAAAAATCGGCCAATTTAAATTATTTTTTAATATAATTCGATTAATTCATTTTTTAAAATTTTAAAATTAAATCGACGGCACCGACCGAATACTCCCTTCTATCTCTAAATTTTGGTACATTATTTTAAGACTCTAAGCTTAGCTTAGCTCCCTTTAATTAGGTACCCTTTTCTTCACTGCCACCATGTAATTAAGCTAGGACAAATGAATAAATAGATTGAATAATTTGTAATTTTATGTTTTAAATATGTCGTTTATAGAAATAAAATTAAAAAAATGATGATAGCCACTCTTAATTTTTAATTTTTTTTATTATATATAATACTTGATACATATATGATACAGTTATTTTTATAATTATTTTTTAATTTTTTATGCAAAATTTTATATTCGATATTAATAATGTAAATATAAAATATTAATAATTATAAAAATAAATAAAATTAATTATATTATAAAATTAAATATGTATATTAATATGTTTAATAAAAATATAATATGATAAGATAAGACTGTTATGAAATCATTAACTAGTTGATAATTGATAATTAATCATGGAGGAAGATTACTGATTTGAAGTTAGGACAATGGAAATCCGTTTGACTGGAAAGGAAAAAAAAATGGAAAATGAATTGATAAAAAAAGAATAATAAAAAAAAAAGACAACCACGTAGTGTACTGTCAGTCACTTTCTTTCAAGCCTTCAACCCACGAAACTAAAACTCTCTCTCTCTCTCTCTCTCTCTCTCTCTCTCTTACGTCCTTCATCAAATCAAACCATCAATATCACCATAATTTTTTAAATTATGATCTGCTAAGCTAATCATAATTTCAGGGTATTCCTTAAATCCTACGCTTCTATATATAGCAGGGTGGTCCAAACTCCAAATCTCCAAAATCCCCACTTCATTTATAGATTTTCCTTTTACATGAAACAATGGAACCAGAAAGAAGCTGATTTGGACTCTGATTTGAGTACCCATTAATGGAAGCGCTTTAAGATTCTGGGTGTCTTGTCTTTTTTCTTTTTTTGAAGGAAGGGCCCTTTGGTTCTGGGGGATAGTGGGGGCCCTTTAGCTTGAAGAAAGAGGATGAAGGAGTTGATAGGGAGTCCGGGAACAGTGAGTGGGTTAACCCTAAGGATAGCCCAATGTGCATTTGCTGCTGCTTCCATTGGAGTCATGGTCTCTACCTCTGATTTCTCTACCTACACCGCTTTCTGGTACTTTTGTTTTCCCTTTTTTTTTTTTTTTCCTGTTCTTAGTTTTACATTTTTAGATTTGGTGGGCTTTTTTTGTTTTGTTTTGGGGTATATTATAAATTTAATATTCTTATTTATTGCCATTTTTGAGTATTGTGAGGTTGAATCATTAACCAAATTTTAGTTGAAAATGATGTTTTTGAATCGAACTGGTCTTAGTAAACATTGATTAGTTAGCTCGGGAGCTGAATTTTTTAGGCAAAACTATGGGCGAAAGATAATTTCCTTACTGGTAGAAAGAATGGGTAAAGTGAAAGGTGAAGTTGACCTGATTTCTAGACATGTGGATTATTACCTCTTTGCATAGTTAAAAAGGTGGTATGTAGTACTGCAAATTTATTCAGTTATAGTTATATGAGTTGTGCAGCGGTTTTTGCTACTCTACTGATCTGGTTTGAATTTATTGGAACATGTTTAAGTACATTTTGGCGGTGTGCATGAGGAGTAGGAAAATAAAGATTACCATTTGAGTTTTAAGTTTAGGCTTCAGCTCAATTTTGGTCCAGAGCTTTTATGGCATGATTTGTCATATGCTTGTTGAGAAGATCTGACCTAAGAGGGTTTAATGAGGAAATTTGAGTTTTTTTTTCCAGCTTTTCTATTATTAAATGAAAGGCATAGGAATTTGCTAACTTCAATTTGTAACAGCAGTTGGATGAGATATTCTCTGACCTAGTCGTTTAGCCTAATGAATCTCTAAAAATTGGATTTTAAGCTGTATGAAGTTGTACAAATTAGCATCTGTTAATTACATGGTTAGGCAGAAGGAATCATCTACTACTTTAATGTTATTGCCACAATGGACCTAGCTATAAGTATATACATGTTGGAGGTGCAGTATACGGGGACTGGTTGTTTAAAGTATATTTTTGTTCTTGTAATAGCAAATCTTGTTTGGAACTGAGTGTTTGTGTTAGGCGTAACAGTTGGAAACTGAACAGAGTTCTATGGAGCCTTTCTGCTACTATATGTCATGTGGTGATGGCAGTTTCCTAAGTCACTTGTTTTATGTTTTTTGTCTGCTTAGAGTGATAGCAGTCTGTAACGGAGCCATTCATTTGTCTTAATCAAATTCAAGACACAGTTATAAAATAGGTTGGAATAAATTTGAGTGCATATTTGTCTGAAACTATGTAACCTCTTTGTGAGTCTTCTATTATACATGTGTGATCTTTTAAACATGCAACTTCGATGGAATTTGCTTCTTTGGTCTTTTTTGAACTCTCACGGAATTTGTTTTTCTTTTGTGAAAATGCTAAAGACACAGCTCTTTTGTCTAGGTATAAAATAGCATCTATGCTTATCTTCCATAGTGCCATTTCTGAAGTAAAGTGGTTGTGGATCTTACAGGTGCTGTTCTAATTTTTCGCTGTACCATATCCCTGGGAAAGGAGAAAAAGTTGGTTAGGTTGGGTGGGGTGGGCAGGAATAGAAATGCACTGTAATAATTCTCATTAGTGCAGTTTTGATGTTTATTTTGTTCTTTGTTTCAGCTATTTGATTGCATCTATGGGGCTTCAACTGCTATGGAGCTTTGGACTTGCATGTCTTGATGTTTATGCTTTGAGGAGAAAGAGAGATCTTCAGAACCCAGTTCTAGTGAGCTTATTTGTTGTAGGTGATTGGGTATGAAACCTTTCTCTAAAAGTCCTCTGTAATCTCATTTAGTCACTAAATGTATGCATGGACATTGATGTAAATCAGGTTTTCGACCTTAAATTGCTTGCTACTTGCAGTATTTGTCATTTTTCACATCAATTTTCACTTTCTTCCTCAGATTTCTTTATATTCAGGCTGTTTGTGATTCCATAAGTGGTTTACATGACCCTGTAAAGTAGTTCTTATTCTATCAAATACAGCCTTTCCATATGCTACATTGCTAGTTTTATGAGCACCTGTTACCATTTCTGAATGACAATAGAGTACAAATCTTATCACTGTCTTCATACTCTGTTTCTGAACTCTCCATGCATTTTGCTATAATTTTTTTGAAGCGATGATAGTAATTGCCATTTGGATCTTCGGAGTTCTGTCTGCTTAGTTTTCTATCAGTTTTTTCCTACATGAAGCTTAACATTTGTGAATCTTTTTTATCCTTGATACTCTTCGGCTGAAATTGTATATCGCCAGGCTAATCCTCCTTGAACGTGCAGGTTACAGCTATGTTATCACTGGCAGCTGCATGTTCATCAGCAGGGGTTATAGTCCTGTATGCAAGAGACTTGGACTTCTGCAGGGCTCAAGCTCATTTACCCTGCAGGCGATATGAAATATCTATAATTTTGGCATTCATCACATGGGTTCTGATTGCAATGTCATCTCATGTCATGTTCTGGATCTTAGCCTCTTTCTGAAGGGCCAAGGGCCCGGCGGTTCCCAAACCCATGCTCAACAATGAATATACACGCACATAATAGTATCTCCTATTTGACATGTAAATGCTTCTTTTTCTTTTTCTTCCATATGCCTTAATTTTTGACAATTTTGGAGAACTGGAAAAGTTTTGCTTATGCACATTAAGGATTTTTGTTTTAGTAATCAATTTCGTTCAAATATTACTTGTTCTCAACCATTAACAAACAATATTATCAAATTCATGTGGACCGCATGTTGGCTTGGGTCGTGTTTTGGGGATCTTAAATAAGGTCTTGAATTGAAAGGCATGTGACCTGTCTTTTCTTACATCTCCCAACAGACATTCTGCATAATGTGGAATGGTGTTTTGTCTGAACAAGAGACAGGTACTAGTGTCATGATCCACTCCAGCTTGTAAAATATTGTTCTTTCTGACTCGTCAGGTCTCACACTCGTCTCACAAAAAGTGTTTCACATTTTCTTCCACTTTAACACAGCTCAGTATCCTCAGCTATACATTATTAGTATTTTCAAAGCCTGTCACAGTCTATGTTGTTCGTTTTCATCTATTGGAACTCATGATTTTATCTTACAAAAGATGTCTTACATATTAAAAATGATGTTAACATTTAAGTATTTAATCACACTTTAGTATAAAATCGACTTATCCTTTACAACTTACTAATGGAATATGTTTCAAAAGTATGAATTTGGTGGTTTAGATTTCATCTTGAAATACCTTTTCCAGGGCCGTTGATCATCCTGAAGAAAACATGGTTTAGGCTTATAACAATCAGTTATATGACAGAAGGTCCCAAGTCCCAACCCAAATGCCAAATGTGGCATCTAGAGAATGAACAAAATCTGTCCGAAGAGTATCATTCTGAGAGAGAGACACAGGCACTTCACAACAATATAAAAGATTAAAAATGCAATTAACTTAATCAATATATAGCTTAAGTGTATGCAATGTCATGTATTTGTTGTCTCCATTTTCCCTTTTTCTTGAGTTTTGGTCAATGGCATTCCAAAAAAAATGAGACTCGTCCTTCACAAATCCGTGAGGTTGCCTCTGCATCTGTCCTCCATTAACAAAATGCCTACTGCTCTCCCTGAGTCTACAAGCCAATCAGCCACTCACCCCTCGAACTTATTCCAACTGGAGTTTTGCCTAATAAACAAGAAAGAAAAGCAGAAAAAGGGGCAAGGTAGACAACCAAATTGCAGTGTTAAACTCTCAAAATGCTGATTCCAAGTTCACCATTGTGATCACATGACAATTTCTGGCTTCAAAATGCTAGACTTTATCTCCTTGTGAGGCAGGACAACACCTCCATTGCTGTAAACTTCATCTCCAAGATGAACATCTTCTCCTAAGATTGTCATGTTTTCCACCCGAGCCCACCTTCCAACAGTGGAATGCCAGCCAATAATGCTACTGGAGATGCAAGCATGCTTCTTGATGCGAACTCCACGCATTATGGTACAGCGTGACAGCCTAACCCCAGACTCAATGATGCATCCGGGACCAATGGCTACGTCAGGTCCTATGAGACACCCTTGACCAATTACAGCACTCTCGTCTACCAAAACATTTCCAACAATGTTAGATCCAGCTTCCAATTCCGCAGAGGATTTTTTATGCAAAGAATCAAGGTATAATCTCAGGCCGGTAATATAATCCTTTGGTTGTCCTATGTCCATCCAGAACCCAGGTAGCACCATAGCATAAAGCTTATTCTCTCCCGCAATCATTGGGAAGACCTCTTTCTCAATTGAGGTGGGTCGCAGTTCAATTCGGTCAAGAACAGATGGGTTCAACAAGTAGATTCCAGCATTGATTTTGTTACCTACAAATATCTTTGGTTTCTCAACAAACTTTTCAACTTTGCCTGTAGTCTCTTCCATAACCACAACACCATATTTTGATGGCTCATCCACCTTCAAACAAAAGTAAGATCCTTTTAGTAAGGCAAAATGGTTTAGTCCTTGACTAAGAACAAGAATGTGAAATCCAGTTTCCACTTTACCTTTGTCACCATAATTGAAGCTTCTCCTCCATGACCCTTGTGAAAATCAATCATTTCTTTTAGTGGATACTCGCTTATAACATCACTATTGAGGACAAAGAATGGCTCACCAGAACCATCAATCAACTTGTCTCTAGCCAGAGCTAGAGGACCTGCCGTGCCAAGTGGTTCAGTCTCTTGTGAGCAGGTGATTTTAATGTCAAGCTTTTTCTCAAATTCTTTCAGGAAATTCAACATAACCTGCAAAATAAATTAGTATGAACAACTTAATTCAGGAAAAAGTCGATAACACAGTTACCCGCATGAAATTTTCAGTCAGAAAAGGGTCCTTTCTAGTTACCTCTGGTTGGTAATTGATGGCCAGAACAACTTCAGTAACTCCAATAGCTTTCAGAGCTTCAATCTGGTATTAAAAGAAACAAAGAAACTAGGAATGATTCACATTTTTAACACATCAACATAAAGCTTCATACTTTGTTAGCATAGAAGTTGGTCATCTTTCAATAACCATGTTATAGCTTTCTGGAGATTAGGCTATAGAATCATCAAATATATCTTTCAAACAAATCCCTGCCTTGACAAAGCTTAACTCTATTTTGCAGGATTACCCATCATTAAAAAATCTACAAAAATTTCAGATCAATAAGGATCAGACCAACAACAAACAATAAGTAAACTAAAGACAGCAGGGGAAAAAACAGAAGAAAATAAGAAAACCTGATGCAGTATCATAGGTTTATTAGCAAAATCCACCAGAGGCTTTGGCACGCTAAGAGTCAACGGTCTCAAGCGGGTTCCAAACCCTCCAACGAGAATTAGTGCTTTCATTCTGATAACCCACCAAAAATCTGTATTTCCTGTAAAACATCAGACCCATAATACAGATTATCTCAAACAGTGAAACCTTTTAGGGAGTACTTCGGTTACTCAACAAATCCCATAAATCATACATAAAAAAAGGGAAAAAAACTTGATCATAGATAGATGGGTCTAGGGTGGCCGAGACACTGAAAAAGTGGGGAGCTTGAGTCGGACATACACAGACAGTTAATGTTTGTTTTCCAATTAGATCAATGGCAGAACCGGGTTGGCCAGAGTTTAGTTGTAAGAGCTGTGACAGTGACCTTTGCGGGGGTTTGAACTCTGAACAAATCTGAAAGACCTTGGATGCCAGTAATGCTGTCATGGGACTCTGCGTCGGCCTCCAGCAAGGCTTTGGTTCTTTGATGAATTTATAAGGCCCTTGTCACCTGAGGCCATGTGGGCTACTCCAGTGTTAATAAAGTTATTTCTTAATTTAATT